>NW_022103940.1:581591-645307 GCF_000313985.2 Echinops telfairi
ACAGGGAATCCAGGGCGGATGATTCCATCAGGACCAGTGGTGTGAGTGGCGATACTAGGAGGGTAGAAGGAGGGTGGGGTGGAAAGGGGGAACCAATTACAAGGATCTACATGTGACCTTCTCCCTGGGGGATGGGCAACAGAAAAGTGGGTGAAGGGAGACGTTGGACAGGGCAAGATATGACAAAATAATAATTTATAAATTACCAAGGGCTCATGAGGGAGTGGGGAGCGGGGAGGAAGGGGAAAAATGAGGACCTAATGCCAGGGGCTTAAGTGGAGAGGAAATGTTTTGAGAATAATGAGGGCGATGAATGTACAAATGTGCTTTACACAATTGATGTACATATGAATTGTGATGAGTTGTATGAGCCTCTAATAAAATGATTAAAAAAAACCCCAAAATTCAGCCTTTTGACCTCATGATAAAAGAGGTATTTGTATATGGAGTCAACTATTCACGTATTACATATCCTCCTATTCCTGACTCAAATAACTGCAGTTGTGTAGCAGTTAAGCATTTTGCTGTTAACCTAAAAAGTTGGTGGTTTGAACTCACCAGTCACTTCACAGGAGAAATAAGTGACAATGATTTCATAAGATATTATAGCCTTGAAAAACTGGTGGGACAGTCCCATTCTATCCTATAGGGTTCTCTGAATTGAATCCCATACTGTGGCAAACAGTATTATTGACTCTCCTTCCTCCAAATAAAGAAAAACTGTTGCACCAGGCAAATAAAGACAAATTGCTATACTTTGAATGGCTGCTCGCAAGCTTTTGAGATGACATAAACTTTACTATGAACAATAGAATCACTTGAACTTGTTATTAACTGGAATATTAAGTGGACTGTCCAATTTAATTGGTAAATTAACTGGATTATCACATTTCTTTGTAGCCCTGAAGGTAGAGACCAAGGAATTAAATTCCATAAGGTGTTTGGTGATACATACACAATCTCAGCAGGTACTTTTTTCCCATTGTGGTATATCTTTCACATACATTTTACCAATTCAAATTTTTATGTGTGTATAACTTATTGAGATTAGAAAAATCATCTGTGCAAACCTAGCATTAATCAAGATTGCTTTTACCATTGCTGTAAACAAAACTCAGTACTCTATAAGTGATTATCTCCTTTCCCATGTCTCTGCCCTGCTTCTGGTCATCATTAATAGACCTTGAACTTTATATATCTTCCTTGTTTATAATTGAAATTATATAACATTGGATTGACTTATTTCACTCAGCATAAATTCTTCCTTTTTTTAATTCTTCATTTAATTTATTTCTTCTGTGATCATTGTCATTTCCTTCATTCTGATAGCTCTGAGTTTAATTTTTTATTTTAAAAATTAATCTATTCATAAAGTAAAGTTATGAACGTCAGATCTTTTGTTCTTTTCTCTCATAAGAACTTATTTCTATAAATTTCCTCTAAGAACTCCCTTCATTACATCCTATAAGTTTTGGTGTGCTGCTCTTTCATTTTCATTCAATACTATGAGTATTTTCTGATTATTGTAATTTTTCCTTGACCTATTTTTTTAATAGTGTGTGTTTTTATATTCACATATTAATATATATTTCATTTTTCCTATTATTTATTTCTAGTTTTATCCTATTATAGTCAGATAAAATATTTTGTATGATTTACATCCTTTTAAGTTTATTTAGACTTGTTTTCTGACTCAGCATATGATCTGTCCTGAAGATTGACCTGTGTGAGATGGAGTAGAATGTCTATTGTTTTGATATCCAGTTTGTTCACATTTTCTATGGTTAAAAGTTATTTTCTTCCTAGATATAGTGTCAATTATTAAACTTGAATATTGAATTTCCCAAATATTATCATATCCAGTCCATTTCTCCATCTTACTACTTTCAGTGCTTCTTTAATTTGCTCTGGTGCTCAAATATGTTTAAAAACTCACTGCTGTTGATCCATAGTGAGCAAGTTGGTCTGAGTGAAAGTGCTCCATAGGGTCTCCAAGATTTTAAATCTATATAGGAACAAGCAGCATCATTTTTCTGCTACAGAATGTTGGAGGGTATGAACCACTGACCTTGTGATTAGCAGTCCAGCACTTAACTCAGTGTACAACCAGGGTTAGGTGCATATATAATTCTTATATTATTCTGATTATTTTATTCATTTTAAAACTTTTTAATTGATTCATCATTATCTAATGCTCTTTTATCCTCTTGTAATAGATTTTGACTTAAATTTTAATTAGTCTGATATTAAATTCATCACCCACTTTCCCTATTGGGTACTAGTGTCATGAAATATTTGTTGTCACACCTTTCGTTCAACCTGCTTGAGTATTTGGGTCTAATAAATATATCTGTATATAGGATACTGATAAATAATGTTTTTTTTAAAATAAAATCTGCAAATCTGCACCTTTTAACCAGGGAATTTAATCCATTTATATATATTTAAGGTAGTTACAGACAAGGAAGTATTTACTTCTGTCTTTGTATTTTGTCTTTAAAATTTTAGTGTAATTTCCTTTAATGCTGTTTTTAGTTTAGTTCATTTTTTGTAGTGAAACTTTTGATTTCTTTCTCATTTCCTTTATGATTATTTGAATGTCAACTTTACAGTTATTGTGGCAATCACACCTACCACCATAACAATTTAATTTAGGCTGATATTAATTTAACATTAATAACATAAACAAACTATTCCTATAATGCTTCTTGCTTCATTTATGTTATTATTTCACAAATTACATCTTTTATTAACAAGATGAATTTATCATACTGTTTTAGAATTTGCAATTTTTAACCATGTAGGAAACTACAACCAGATTTTCAATCTGATATTGCTACAAAACTAGCCTTTATATTTTCCTATGAAATTATTTTCACCATAGATCCTTTTTCATGGCTGCAAACTGCTATTAAGTATCCTCTACGTTTAGTCAATAAACCTTTCATTAATATTTCTTTTAAGGTCTATAACACATTCTCTAAGCTTTTTAAAATCTGGAAATGTATTTATTTCATTTTCACTTATGAAGTATATTTTTGTCAAATACAGAGATATTTTGTTTAGTTGTTCTTTGTTTCAAAACTTTAAATAGATTAGATAACTTTTGATCCTTATGGATTCTGAGCAGGAACCAGTACTTGGTCTTACTGAACAGTACTTGTATATGACAGTTTCCTTCACTTGTTTCTTTTGGGATTTATTTTTTTAGCTTTGGTTCTCCCAGCTTTAATTGTAATGAGCCTTGATGTGGATTTTGTTTGTTTGTTTTTTTATCCAAATTGAAGTACATTGAATTTCTTGTATTTGTATATTCATACTCTTTGTAAAATCTTCAGGGGTTTTGGTCATTACTTCAAAAATATCTTCTACCGCTCTTTAAAGATGCTTTTACTTAATGGAAGCTACTGTTAATAGTTTCAGTACTTTTCCATGCCAAGTTTTACAAAATATGTGTTTCAACTATTTTATTTCTGCAATCAAGTAGTAGCCTGACAGATTTAGCAAAGTAAATAAATAGATAATGTTGTGTAGATCCTTTAAATCTTCTGACAGGGAGATGGTTCATATGTGAAAGGAACTATGCCAGAATGCACAGTAAAGTCTGCACTCATAACCTAATGGAACCACTAGATCGGGTCTCACAGCAAATTGTAGAGCTCCTTCTCTTTGGAGGACAAGGTTTCTGTTTTTCCTGATAAGGTTCCTGTCCGAGGTCAGACAAGGTGCCTACTTTGAAATTAGCCAGCATTTTGAAGTACACGGACCATTGTCTATGCAACTGAAATGCTGCTGGAGGATGGGGTATAGTAGGCAGGTGGTGCTCGTGGCTTACCTGGAAAAATCAGCAGTCTTCCACCAAGCACCTGATTTATTTGAAATGTTTGTCTGATGTTTCCAGATTTGCAATATTGTTGGTTTCAATTTCTCGTTCCAGTACAGTGATAATTTTGGTGGCAGGATGGACCATTTTTCTTGCCATCTCTGGCCCATATTTGCATCTTAATTGCACATTCTTAAAAACCAAGCTTTATGAATGAAAAGAACAATAAAAAGAAACATAAAAAGTAGGAGCATCTTAGGGGAATTATAGATATTCCATGTAGGAATCCCCTATACGTGTATGCTGTATGCTCATGTGTGTGTTATATAATCAGAAGTGCATTGCCCTGAACTTAAGCACGTTTTAAATGAAATAATTTAAGCACATAATTTTTTAATGGCTTGCTTTTACTAAAATTTTAAATAACTAAATATACTTTGTTTTAGTTTAATTTATAACTTTTATTGGCTCCTATGAAAGAAATAACAACTACTAAGTCACATTAATTTAAAGGCAAAAGTCACTAATTGGGTTTCTATATTTGATTTTCATTATTCAAATCATTTGTGAGTTATTAACATTATTTTGATTTTATTCTCTCATGTCAATTATTCTGATAATTCAAAGAACTTTTATTTTTCTTTATTGAACAATCTTTTTCAAATCCAACTTCAACTCTTAGAAAGATAAGTACAGAAGTCAGAATATTTAATTTCCATGGCCCATGTATAATAATTGTAATTGTTTTGGAAAAAGCTTATAAATATTATGCTCATTTTCAAATATTCATTCTTCAAATTATCACTCCCTCCATAGCTATCAAGTAAATTCTAACTCACAGTGACTCTATAGGACAAGATAAAACTTTCCCTTTGGTTTTTCATGGCTGTAACTCTTTATGGCAGCAAATATTTATATCTTTCTACCATGGAGTGGCTATGTTGGAACTGCTGACCTTGTGAAAATGTCACTTACATATTATAATTGTTATAGGATATTCAGTACAGGTTCTAAAAATCTTCTTTTACTAACATCTTGATGATTTCCAAAACACATTTAGGATATTTTATGAGAATCAAAATTGTCTTCACAAAAATGCAGGACATTAATTCTTCCCAATAGCTTTATTGAGTTATAATTCACATACAATACACTCCCATAGTTCAGTTGTATTTAAAAAGAGTTGTATATATATCACTACAATCAGTTCTATCATGTCCTCCTATATTTATTATTTGCTCCCATTACCTTCCGATCTCCCTTCCCATCCCCGATAAGCCATCATTTACTGTCTTTATACATCTGCCCTTCCTGTGCTTCATAAGCTGGGAAACAAAATAAAAAATAAAGAAAATACCACCAATAATATTAAAGTGAGCCAGAGAAGAAACCTCTGTTGTAAAAATAGCAAGAAATATTTAAAACTAAAACAGATCCAAATGGGTCAAATGACCAGCTATCACCCAGTTCCAAAAAGGATCCACCTTGCCCCAGTTCTACTTTTCAGCTCTGGCAAGACTGGAGCGTACACAATGGTACAGATAAGAGGTCTTGATACACAGAATTCAAGACAGATATGCCCCTCAGGAACAATATGGAAGTGGCGATAGCATGAGGGTAAGGGGAAAGTGAGGGGAGAAGGATGAGAAGGGAGGAACAGATGGCAATGATCAACATATAACACTACCACCACCACCCACCAGCGGGGTGGCCAATTGAAACATGGGTGAAGGGAGACACACATAGTGTAAGATATGAAAATAATAATAATTGATCATTTATCAAGGGATCACAAGGATGGGGGGGAGAGGGAATAAAAGAGGAGCTGATACCAAGGGCTCAAATAGAAAGTAAATATTTAGAAAATTATGATAGCAACATATGTACAAATATGCCTGTTACAATTGATGTATGGATTGTTATAAAAATCTGTAAGTGCCCCCAATAAAATGATCTTAACAAACAAACAAAGAGGATTCACCAGAGGCTTAATCCATCTTGCAGATGGATTTTCAGCTCCCACTGTCATTCACACTTCTGAAAATTGAGTGTTCACATTTTAAGCTCTGATACCTTTCCTTCCTTTGTATTTGTATTTTGTTGTTTATTATCCTTGGGTCACACCGGCTGCTGTGCTTCAATGTGGTCTTAGTTGGTGCCTCACGTAGATGGCTGCTTTTTAAAATAAAAGCTTTTAAGTCCCCAGATGGTATTCTTTTTGGTAGCTGGGCACCATTTGCTGTAGCACCTTTTTTTCATTGATCTCTTCATGGCAAATAGCTTCGAGCAAGGCCATGGGAGCCCAGAAACCGTTTACTTGTCCACAGATCATGTATGACCCTAGTTAACTTGAGATGTCTCATTATTTCAGCTGGAAAAACAGACCCAGTCGTTTCAATCAGCTCCCCAGGATAAGCTGTCAGCTGTCTTCCCTGGGCCATGAAAAGTGGTGGTCCTGTCCTGTTTGCCTAAAGAACAAACACCTTTCCTCACACACAAAGGCTTATAATTTAACATACTACTGTGAAAAGGGAAGCTGTGTAAATGTAATCCAGATCCAAACCACAATCTATGAGTTGTTTCTTTGTATAAATTTGAACTCTTAAATGCTTAAGCTTTGTTTATATTGACCATGGGGGTTGGTGCGTGGGGAAGATTCCAGTAATGTTAACTTACAAGGGTAGAACCTTGCTTATCAAAGTACAACATGTAAATCAAGGAGGGTGTGCTTACCTTCACAATATGAAGTATCACCGATTTACTCATTAGCAGAAGTGTATATGCCTCCTCTGAAATCTAGATGCTCCCTCCTCTTGGTCTTGATTTGACTTTCCAATGGAATTCCCTTCTCACTCCTGTAGAGTGTTGATTTAGTGCGTTGTCTAAATCTGTTGTCTAAATTTAGTCTGTGGATTTACAACCTTATCTCAATGTTGTATAGCATCAAGTGGATGGTCTTCTCCCTTTTCCATCTTCTTGAAGGAGTGACTCAAGCTGAGGTGAGCTCTTCCCTTTCACAGTGGCTCTTACAGGAGGTGCATGTAAAGTTGGTGATATACGATTTATGGGCACCAGATAAGCTCTCTCCCTTTCTGTTTGAGAGACAAGATCAGAAGTTATTTATTCTGAGAGCAGAAACCTACTGACATCTTGATGTGTTTCCTTATAGTAGTGGGCTCATACAATGTTTGACCTTTAGGGCTTACCTAACCAAGTCAGCATAATGGATTCCAGGACCATCCATATCATGCAGTGTTTAATGGTTTCGTCCATTTTTTTATGAATGCATATTATTCCATTGTGCTTATGTTTCATTGTCTCTTTATCCATTCTACTGTTGGACACTTGGGCCAAATCCACTTTCTAGCTATTGCAAACTGTGCTGCAATAAACATGGGAGAGCACACCTCCGTTCATGTTCTGTCTCATTTCTGTGGGGTCTATGCCCAGAAATGGTAGTGCTGGATCATATGGGAGTTCCATTCCCAGTTTTTTTAGGTAGTACCGTATTGCTTTACATAGTAGCTGTATGTATTACAGGCCCACCAACAGTGTATAGGGTTTCATTCTCTTCACTTACTCCCCAGCATTTGTTGTTTTCTTTTTTTTCAAATTGGGCTGTCAATGTGGGTGTAAAGTAGTATTTCATTAGAGTTTTAATGTGCATCTCCAGGATAGGTAGTGATTGTGAACATTTCTTCATGTGTTTGATAGTCATTTTGGGGTGAACTGTCAGGTCATGTCTTTTGCTCACTTTTTAATTGGGCCATTGATTATTTTCTTACCAAGTTGTTGTAGAATTTTGTACATTTAGGTAATTAGACCCTGGCCCAATGTGTCATTGGTAAATTATTTTTCTCCCAACATGGGCTCTTGTTTTACTCTTTTGATGTTTTACTCTTTCTAGTCTTCTGATGAGCATAAGTGACATGTTTTCAACAGATCCCAGCCAACTATTTTGTCTTCTGCTGTGTCCTTTTATTATGGATGATAGACTATATATGTCCTGCTATAGGGCTCTTAAGTTTTTTCCAATTTTCTCATTGATGATCCTGATAGCCCTGGGCTTCCATTTAGGTCGTTATTCCATGTTGGGTTCATTTTGTGCACGGGAAGAGATGTGGGTCCTCTTTCATTCACCTGTATATGGAAATCCAATTTATCTAACACCATTGTTTTGAAGACGCTGTCTTTATCTCATTTGATAGTTTTTATGTCTTTCCTCAAACATCAGTTGCCTGTAGGTTGATACATGTACTTCAGAGTTTTCTGTTCTGTTCTGTTGTCTGTCATTGTCCCAGTGCCAGGCTGTTTTGACTACTGTGGCTATGCAGTAGGATTTTAGGTAAGGTAGTGTGAGACCTCTTACTTGGTTCTCCATTAAAGGAAGTTCTTTGCTTATCATGGGTCTCTTCTCTTTCCATATGAAGTTGGTATTTAGTTTTTCTCTTTCTTTTAATAATGTATTTAGTATTTTGATTGGAATTATTTTGTATCTGTAGATTGCATTAGGTAGTATTGACATTTTCACATTAAGTCTGCCTAACCATGAACATAGGATATTCTTCCATGTGTGTAGGACATTTTTGGTTTCTTGTAGTAGTGTTCTGTAGTTTTCTCTGTACAAGTCTTTTGTTTCTTTGGTTAGATTTGTTCCTAAGTATTTCATCTGTTGTGTGATTACTGTGAATGGTATTGTATTCTTAATAACTTTTTCATTGCTCTCTTCACCGGTTTACAGGAATCCATTTTTTTTTCTGGTTGTTAATTCTGTATCCTGCTATATTTCTGAATCCCTCAATTGTTTCAAGGAGGCTTTTTGTGGAGACTTGGGAGTTCTCTATAGATAGGATCACATCATCTGAGATAGAGGTTCACTTCTTGCCTATTTATATTCCCTTGATTTCTTTTTGTGTCTGATGATTCTGGTTAAAACTTCCAGTATGGTGTTGAATAAGAATGGTGATAGGGGGGGCATCTTTGGTTCTCACTTTCAGAGAAAATGTTTCTAGTTTTCCCCAGTAAACATGACGTTGGCTGTTGGTTTTTCATTTAATGCTTTCATTATATTGAGGAAAAAATCCTTTTATACCAATTTTGTTGAATGTTTTAATCCAAAATGAGTTTTGGATATTGTCAAATGCCTTTTCTTCATCTATTTATATGATCATGTGTTTTTTGCTCTTTTAGTTGTTTATGTGGTGGTTTGTAGGGATTATTTTCCAAACGCTGAACCATCCCTGCATCTCTGTAATGAATCCCATTTGGTTATGGTGAATTATTTTTTGATATGTTACTGGAGTCTATTGGCCAAATTTTTGTTGAAGATTTTTGTCTCTATGTTCATGAGGGATATTGGTCTACAATATTCTATCCTTGTGGGATATTTTCCTGGTTTGGGTACCAGTGTTATGCTCACTTCATGGAATGAGTTGGGGAGTTTGGTGTCTGTTTTTATATTTTGGAATAGTTTGTGTAGCATTGGTGACAGGTCTTCTCTAAATACTTTGTATCTGGTCCTGGGCTTTTCATGCTTAGAAGTTTCTTGATGACCTCTATTTCTTCTTTTGTTATGTCTGTTAAGTTTTTTGACATCCATCTGTACTAAATTAAGTGAATGATGAATTGATAGGTACCTGTGCATTTCTTCTAGGTTGTCAAATATGTTGGAGTGCAGTTCTTCATAGTAGTGTGTTATTATTCTTTTTATTTTGTTTAGCTATGTTGTAATGTCACACTTTTAATTACCAATTATAGGTGTATGCAACTTTCTCCCCCGCCCTTTGTTAAGTTTGCAAGTGGTCTGTTTTGTTAATTTTTTAAAGAACTAATTGCTTGTCTTTCTGATTTTTTCCAAGATAATTTGTTTCTACTTTGATACTTATGATTTCTTCTTTTATTGGAGGATTTATGTTGTTGTCCTTTTTCCAGTTTTGAACGTGATGTTTTAAGGCATTGATTTTTGATTTCTCCTCTTTTTCCATGTTTATATAGAATGCTATAAATTTACATTTGATTACTCTTTTAGCTTTTTCCCAAAGATTGTGATATGCTGTGTAATCATTCTCAATTTTTTCAATGCATTTTATTATTTCCTCACTTATTTAATTTATTACGCAATAATTTTCAAGTAGTATGTTGTGCAATCTTCATATGCCTGTCATTATTTTTGTCTTCCTTGTATTGCAAATTTCTAGTTTATAGTGTTGTGGTCTGAAAGGAAAACTGGTATATCAATTTTTTAATTTGTTCAGACATGCTTTGTGGCCAAGTATGTTGTCTATTCGTGTGAATATTCCATGTGCATTGGAAAATTGTTTTTATTGGACGGAACTTTCTATGTCAATTTTGTTAATCAAACAACCAACCTCTTGTTTTCTTGATATTTTCCATTGTCTTTCTATTTTCCAGCTCATTTATTTCTGCTCTAGTTTTTTATGATTTCCTTTCTTATATTTTTGGAGAATGTATGCTATTGGCCCTCTTCTAATTGTCAGAGGTGCTGTGCTGAATATTAAACATGATATTCTTCTCTTTTTTATGTGTGCATTAATTATTATAAACTGATCTCTAATAACAACTTTTTCTTTGTCCCATAAGAATGTTGTGTGATCATTCTCATTTCTTTCAATGAACCTCTTAATCTCATCTCTTATTTGGGCTAATACCCAGTCTTTTGTTGAGTAGTGTTTTTTTAGTTTCTTTGTGTTTGTCTTAATGTTTTATTCTTTGTATTGTTGATTTCCAGTTTTATGGCACTGTGATGTGAGAAGATGGTTTGAATCATTTCTATAGGTTTGAATTTATTAAGGCTTGTGTTATAATCTACCATGTGGTCTAT
This sequence comes from Echinops telfairi, assembly GCF_000313985.2. NCBI lineage: Eukaryota > Metazoa > Chordata > Mammalia > Afrosoricida > Tenrecidae > Echinops > Echinops telfairi. Next base: position 592,256 of record NW_022103940.1, read on the forward strand.
TCTGGAATATGTATCGTGTGCATTGGAGAAAAGCTATTAATTTTTGCTGTTCATTGGGAACTCTAAATATCTAGGAGGTCAAGCTGTTTGATTTTGTTGTTCAGCTCTTCATTTTATTTATTGAGTTTGTTTCCTGTTGGTCTATCTTTTCATGAGAATCACATATTGAAATCTCCTACTATTATTGTTAATCTGCTGATTTCTCTGTTCATCTCTTTGAGGTTTTGGTTGATGAATTTTGGGGGTCTTTTGTTGAGCCCATATATGTTTCTTATGGATATGTGTTCTTATTCTATTTATTATTTAATCATTATGTAGTGTCCATTCTTGTGTCTCATTATGAAGTTTACTTTGAAGTCTATGTTGTCTGAATTACTATTGCCATTACTGCTGTTTTGGGTTGCCATTGAGTTGGTAAATTTTTCACAATCCTTTATCTGTTAGTCTGTGTCTGTATGTTTGAGGTGTGCATTTAGTCCATTGATATTCTATGTAAGTAATTCTAAATGTAAGCTAGTTTCTACCATATTACATTATTTTGATTAATATTTTTCTTCTTTGTTGGGGGGATGAGGTGATTCATGTCCCCATTTCCCATCTAGATCTGTATTTTTTGGGGTATTGTTGTCAGTGTGTTGACTTCTGGCTGGTTTTACACCCTGAGGTAATTTCATTTTGTGTGCTGCAGTTGTTGATTTTCTGACCATAAGATCTGGTTGATATATTTTATGAGATTGGGTTTGTTTTTATGAATTCTCTAAACATTTCCTTGTTTGAGAATATTTCTATTTCTTATTAATATTTCACAGATAGCTTTGCTGGATACACAATTCTTGGTTAGCAGTTAGTTTTCTTTCAAAGTTTGGTATTTATTGCTCCATTTTCTTCTTTCCTGCATGGTTTCTGCAGAGACATATGAGCTTATTCTTATCTGTTTATCTTGTATGTGACTACATATTTCTCTCTACCTGCTTTCAAGATTCTCAGATTCTCTTTTTTTCCCTTGAAGTTGGATAATTTGACTACTATATGTCTTGATGGTTTTGTTTGTTTTTTGTTTTATTTCTGTGGTCTAACCTATTTGGTGTTCTTCCTGCTACATGAATGTTTTTCTCCAGAAAGGTAGTGAAAAAGAAATTGCTCAATTAGATGGATTGACACTATGGTAGCATCAATGTGATCAGGCATAGGAACAATTGTGAAGATGACAAAGAACCATGCAGTGTTTCATTCTGTTGTGCAGAGGGTTGCTATGAGTTGGAGCTGGCTCAATGGCATCTAATAACAACAACTTTGTGATACTGGGGAAATTTTCTTACTGAATTCCCTTACTATTTCATCAGTAGACTTATTTGATTCTTCCTGTTCTGGAATTCCAATTAGATATATAGTATTTCTCTTCATGGTGTCCCACATCATCCACAGGCTTTCTTCTGATTCTATTGCTTTTAATTTGATAGTTCTCTCGTTTGCAACAGTCAGTGTGCTTGTCTTCAAATTCACTGATTCAATTTTCTGTATTTCTATTCTGTAGTTCAGTTCTTGTACCATATTTTTTATTCATGCTATCTCATTGTTTAGCTTCTGGGTTTCTTTTGGGTGTGAGGTTTGTAGTATCTCAATTTCTTTTTTATTTACAGGATTGATCCCCAGATCTTTTGTATGATCCTAAATATAAATCTCCTGTATTCTCTTTCTAGTAGTTCCAGGACTTCTTCTATGTATTACATTGGGTTTGGGTAATCTTCAGGTGTTGACTTTTATTTATCTCAGTGTGTGTGTGTGTATGTGTTTACTGCTATTTGCTGTTGTTTGTATGCCATAGTGGTACAGCTGTAGATGGTGTGAAGGATTTTGGATTATGTAGGGGGGTTGACGCTTTAGATTAGAGGAGGAATATCAGATAGGGACTGGAAATCATATTGTGTGGAGATTACGAAGACCTGATAAGAATTGTGTGAGTTCCACGAATGGTGGATAGGAGCACTCTAGTAGAGTTTAAATGATGTTAGAAATAATAAGTGGTGCCGGCATGGAGCAGGGAGCCAGTGGAGAAGTCTGAACCTCAGCCCCAATCCCAAATACATGGACAGCCGCCTCTCCACCCAGAAGTTACTTTAGAGGTCAGCACTGAAGCTGAAGCTCAGGGAGAGGAACATGTCTGATCAGAGCACATGGGAGCAAATGAAGGGGGAGGAAGAGAGAGTGGAGCACATTCTGGCCCACCAAGCCTGGAGGACTATATCCCCGCTCAGAACAGCCAATGCAGAGAGTAGACTATATGACTGGCCCCACTATGAGACGCGACGTCCTTCACAGACCCATGCCCTACGGGGGACAACACTGGAGACACAGTGTCAGGATTGGCCTGGTCTGACCCCACCACACTGACGCAAAACACTAAGGGCATGCGGAAGAGCAGCAGGGGGGAGCAGAGCAGGGAGGTTCAGAGGAAGTGCCAAGGATAGATTTTTGGGCCAGGGTGTGGCACCCCATCAGATTCAACTGTAGAACACTCCTAGAGGTCAAAATAGAGACCTTGAACTATTTACAGGTTTTTAAATTTTTGTTATTTATTTATTGTCATTGTTTTTTTTTGGTTGTTGTTGTCATTTTGTTTTTTTGTCGCTTTGTTTGGCTATGTCTTGTTTTTTGTGTGCATATTTTTATCTCTGCAGGTCTATCTAGATAAGATAGGATGGATGAACAGTCTGGAGGAAAAAACCATGGGACCAATGCTTCTGGGAGGACATGGGAGAGGGTGAGGCAGGGGAAAGGAGGTGGTGTTGACCAACCCTGGGACAAAGGAACAATAAGTGATCCAAAATCAGTGGCAAGGAGGGTGTGAGAGGGCTGGTAGGGATTCAGCAAGGACAATGTAACCGAGAGAAATTACTGAAACCCAAATGAAGACTGAGCATGATAGTGGGACAATAGGACAGTAAAAGGAAATAGAGGAAAGAACTAGGAGGCAAAGGGCATTTATATAGGTCTAAGTACAGGTATGTACATATGTAAATATATTTACATATGATGGGGAAATAGATCTACGTGTATATATTTATAGGTTTAGTATTAAGGCAGCAGATGGACATTGGGCCTCCACTCAAGTACTTCTTCAATGTAAGAACACTTTGTTCTATTAAATTGGCATTCCATGATGAACTCCTCCCCGACACAATCTCTGAAGATAAATGTGTGCATAAGCAAATATGGTGAAGAAAGCTGAAGGTGCCCGGCTATCCAAAGATATAGCATCTGGGGTCTTAAAAGCTTGCAGGTAAACAAGTGGCCATCTAGCTGAGAGGCAACAAAGCCCACATGGACGAAGCACACCAGCCTGTGTGATCATGAGGTATTGAAGAGATCAGGTATCAGGCATCAAAGAATGAAAAAGCAGACCATTGTAAATGAGGGGGAGTGCATTTTGGGAACCCAAAACCTGTCTATAGGTAACTTCACATTCCCTTACAGAAAGGTCACAAGGAGGAAATGACCCAGTCAGGGTGCAGTGTAGCAACAAAACATGCTGACTGGGCTTTTCTCCTGCAGTCAGCATCATTGTATCTGCTTTGTGAGATGGTGGAGGACTTTGTAGATTGGTGTTGGACATATGGGTTAATGTTGGACTTGTGTGCTTGGATAGCACTGGGTTTGGATGTTTTCTTTATGTTCACTTACCCTTCATATAAACTCTCTCTTATACATATGAGCTTCTGTGAATTTGTTTCTCTAATGTACCCAGACTAACACAGAGGGTGAAGGGAGACATCAGACAGTGACATATATGACAAAATAAAAATTTATAATTTATCAAGGGTTCATGAGTGAGGGAGGGGTGGGAGGGAGGGGGGAAATGAGGAGCTGATACCAGGCGCTCAAGTGGAGAGCAAATGTTTTGAGAATAATGAGGGCAATGAATGTACAAACATTATGTACACAATTGATGTATGTATGGATTGTGATAAGAGTTGAATGAGTCCCTAATAAAATGATTTTTAAAAAAGGATCTACATATAACCTCCTCCCTGGGGAATGGACAACAGGCAAATTGGTGAAGGGAGACACTGTAAAGTGTAAGATATAACAAAATAATAATAAATTATAAATTATCAAGGGTTCATGGAGGGGCGGGGAATGAGGAGCTGATACCAAGGGCTGAAGTAGAAAGCAAATATTTTGAGAATGATGAGGGCAACAAATGTACAAATGTGATTGACATACATGGATGGATGTATGGATTGTGGTAAGAGTTGTATGAGTCCCCAATAAAATTGTTTTTTAAAAAAGAAATAATAAGTGGTCTTCTGGTTAGATGTAGTAATTTTTGATAAATTGGAAAAGAGAATTTTAAGAGGTGTACTAGTACTTGTTAGTTCATGTGAAAGTGTGTCTCACTGAGAAAGATGGAGCGGAAACTGGAGGTATTGTTGGTTATGGTACATGGGACATATACCTAGTAATCTGCCAGGGTCACTTATTGACCCACTATATAATATAGGGAGAGTACAGCAGACTGATGCTATTGTGTTTTTAACAAAGGGCCCCTGATTTGGTGGCACTCCTCTTCCCTGCTCTCAGGGAGCTGATCTGTTGATGTAAGAACTTCACCCCTACAGAGAGAGTTGCATGGGTAAAAGTGGAGAGTTATGGAGATTCTGCACCAAGAATTGTGATCTGCCCTACAAGAAGGAGCCGGGTGGGGGTGGGGGGCGGATTTTGTCAGTACAGTATATTAGGAAATAATCATTTAGAGATAGACACATTTGCTAATGTATGTAAGATGAATAATCTTGAAGTCCCCAAATTCAGTTCATGTATGTGATTTCCCAGGTGAGGGTCTCTATCTTTTAGATATGGCTGATAACAGAATGAGTTTGCTAAGAGGATCTATCTAGTGGCCATGTTTTCTAGACCCAAGCTTTGTTTCTTGACATCACTCTGTATAAATATAGGCTAGGTAATTGATTACAACACAAATATGCTCATACTATGAGGAAATTACAGATAATAACTAATATATCTCTAGCCCAGAAGTTTCATATATTCTGCCAACAGCCATAAAACTGTGGCAGGTGAATATATTATCATGAAAGTAAGGGAAAATATCAGAATTTATAATTTTGTTTCTTTAAACATTTAAGCTATTCTTTTTAACTGAAATAGTGAATTAAATCGGAAGTATAAACCAAACGTTTTTCTGCTGCTTTTCACTTTAAAATTGACCTCTCACCTTGTTAACTTTGACATGAAGATCAGAGGCCTTCCAACACAGTAATACATAACCCAAGAAGCATGTGAAATTTTGCAATGAGCTAAAAAAATTGAAATTAGGGTCATTCATGGAAATGCTGGGTAAGCTGTTTATAAACTGAAGAAGAAGAAGAAGATAATCAAGCCCAAGTCTTTCACTTTCCTTCCTTATGTAGAATGTCAAACATAATTATTTGAGGAGAGAATGTCTTGATTAGTACATCTTAGCTTAGAGCTCTAGTCACATAGCCTATGTAGATCCAGAAAAGCCCACATCCTCTTTTACGTGGAATGTAGAACTATTTAGATTCTTACACTCAAATGAGTAACATGTTGCCTCCAAAATCCAAAAGGTATCCTGGATGTTTTGTCAGATTTTCAGTTGTGGGAAGGATCAGATACAATAATTTATCCTTCACTTTGATAGGATTATCTCAGCATGTCCACACCACTGGACCCCCCCGGGAATTATCCCTGAGATGGGTGGCGCTTGCCTTTTTGTCTGGAAAATATGACACCATTTAGAATGAAAATAGTTTACCAATAAGTCTAGATGCATTAATATGTGTAGATATAACTTGGAGAGAGGACCCTGTAAGTATATTTTTGGCCCTGTCAAATGAAGGCAAACTGCTTCTTCTGATCCTTTAAAACTGGAATTTAGAAAATGGTATTGATCAGATCAGTAACCGCATACCAAGTACCAGAAGTATCAATTTACTTAAGCAATTAAACCACATCTGCAGTGCAGCAGCAATAGTATTCAACACCTGGTTAGGTTTATGCATATTTACTGTAATATCCAAGATCATTTGAACAGGCCAGATAGGCATATTAAATGTGATTGGAATCTCCTTCAAGTCTTTGGTGGTGGCAATAATCTCCACACGAGTGTAATATTGCTCTTGATTTACTATTTTCCTAGGTAGAGCCAGTTCGAATAACTTCCACTTAATTTTTCTTACTATAATAGCCCTTATTGCACATGACAGGGATACTTGATTGGAATTCTGCTTGTTTCTGAGTATAACCGTTCCAATTATGTATTGTGAAACTGGGAAGTCACTACAGGATCAGTTTGTACACCCATGGGACCACAAGAGACAAACCTGACCTAAGACTCCATTAATAACTGGATTTCCATACATCCCCACTTTGACAAGTAGACCTTAAAATCATTTTGAGTCTCCTGAAATTAGTGTCAGTTCAGAGCCAGAGTCCATAAATCCACAAAATGTCTGATTATTTTCTTTTCCCAATGGACAGCTACTCTTGTAAAGGCCATAGATCTCTTTGAGAAAGGCTTGGATAGAGACTAACAGTATACATTTTTGGTGATGTTTTGTGGTCCTTCCTCAAAGATACCTGGCCTCCATTATATTCAAGGGGTTGGGGGTGTATAAACTGGGTCAAGTCTGAGAATTTATTCAAAGGTGGTGATTCTCTGTTTGAGTATTTCCATTTAGATTCACATTCACCAAATTCAATGCATTTAAATAGTGATGATGGTGAAGAATATAAAAAGTACTATATACTGATAAAAGGACAAACAAATCTGTTTTGGAAGAAGTATAGTGAGAGTGCTCCTTAGAGGCAAGGATGGTAAGACTTTGCCTCACATACTTTGGACATAATGTCAGAAGAGACCAGTCCCTTCAGAAGGCCATTGTGATAGGTAAAGTAGATAGGCAGCATAAAGAGGAAGGCAACCAACTAGGTGGATTGACACAGTGGCATAGGAACACTTGTGATGCTGGCGCAGGACTGGGGAGTGTTTTATTGTTATGCATAAGGTCATTACGGGTTGGAACTGCCTCAATGGCATCTAATAACAGCAATCTCTCTTTATTTCTTTATTACTATTACTTATTCTTTAGATTATCTCGTCACCATTAACAACTTTAAGCTACAGTCAAGTAAATATAATAATCTGTGTGATGAATGCTTTCTGATTATTTAAGGGAACTGCACAGTCAACCTTTGAACTCTAAATTTATGAATTTATTTCATATAACCTCCTCTCTTCTGAGTGGTCCCATCTTAGTTGACATCGGGTCAAACCCAATCGTCAAGTTTTACAAACCATAATCCTAAAAATTATCCTTGATATTTTTTGATCCTTCTAAATTCCAACATTTTACAACAGTATAAGGTGGTTTTACTTGGGTCACAAATTATTTTACTCCCATCTCTACCACCATCATCACTCACCCAACCTATGATCCTTTCTTGCCTTTATTCCTGTAATATATTCCTAACTAGTCCACCTGTATGTACTGTTGCTCCTATCTAATTGTTTTTTAATGGAATTCCAATAATATTTTCACAATGCAGATTTGATGGTATCCAGTGTGGCGCATCTCTACCCTTACTTCTCTTCCATGAAATCGCATTCCTCTTAGTCTAGTTTATGTGGTTTATGATGGTCTGCTTACTATTTATCTCTTACCTTGTCTCTAAGATTTCTGTGTCTTTTGGTAGAGAAAAAGCAGAATTGGCCTGCTCCATCTTTCCACATAGCCTTTGCACATATTGTTTATTTTTCACACAATTAAGTATCCTTGTCTGTTCCTTAATGGACTCACATTATTCATCTTACATATATCAGCAAATGTGTCTATTCCTAAGTGATTCTTTCCTAATATACTGACAAGATCCCAAATGACCCTATACACAACAAAATGAAACAATGTCCTGTCTCTGACCATCCTCACAATTGTTCCTATGCTTCAGCTCTTGTTGCAGCCACTGTGTTAATCCATCTTGTTATCAGTCTTTCTTTCTTTTGATGCCCTTCTACTTTACTAAGTATGATGTCTTTCTCCAAGGGCTTGTCTCTCCTGACAACACACCCAAAGCATGACAAAGTCTCACCAAACTTGCCTCTAAGGATCACGCTGGCAATATTTCTTCCAAGACTAAGCTTGTCTTTTTAGCAGTCCATGGTGTGTTCAATATTCTTCGCAAGGGCCAAAATGAAAACACATCAATTCTTTGGTCTTGCTTATTCAATACCCACAATTCATATGCATATGAGGCTATTAAAAATGCCATTGCTTGGATCAGATACACCTTAGTCCTCAAAGTAACATCCTTGCTTTTTTTCTACCCTATAAAGAAGTTTTATGCTACAGATTTACCTAAGGCAATCCATCTTTGTATCTCTTGACTGCTGCTCCCATGAACATTGATTGTAAATCCAAGTAAGACAAAATTCTTGACAACTTCAACCTTTGCTCCAATTATCATCATGTTACCTATTGGTTCAATTGTGACCATTTTGGGCTTCTTTACATTGAGTCATAATCCATATAGAAGGTTGCAACCCATTTTCTTCATCAACATGTGCCTGAAGTCCTTCTCAAGTTCAGCAAGCAAGGATGTATCATCTGCATATTTGGATTGTTAATAAGTCTTATTCCAATCCTGATGCCACATTCTTATTCATATCAGTAAGCGCCTATGATTATTTGCTCAGCATACAGAATGATTATTTGCTCAGCATATGACATACTAAAACGATGATGTACATGCAGTGTTCCGTTGTTCGTCTGTTCACACAATTGCCTCTGATTTATGCATAAATTCTTCATGATTACAATGAAGTGTTCTGGAAATCCCATTCTTGTCATAATTTTTCATAGTTTGTTAAGATTCACAGAAGAAAATTCCTTAGCATACTCAATAAAACACAAGTAAACATCTTTCTGGTAGTATCTGCTTTGAGTCAAGATCCATCTAACATCAGCAAAAATATCTCATTTTTCCAGGTCCTCTTCTGAATCTAGCCTGAACTTCTGGCAGTTCTCGGTCAGGGTACTGCTGCAACTAATTTTTGGAGGGTATTTAGCATCAATTTTTTTCTTGCGAATGTGATATCAGTGATATTTTTCTATAATTTGAGCATTCTCTTGAGTCATTTGTCTTTGGAATGAATACAAATATGGATTTCTTCAACTTAGCCAAGTAGCCGTGTCTTCTGGCAGATGCAAGTCAGTGCTTCCAGTGCTCAGCTTATTGAAATATCTCACTTGTTCTTCCAAGATTGCAATAGCCACATTCCTTTATTATTATGCATAGTTTGAGTACACCAGAGCGTACAAAATGGGTAGGCCTCTAATTTTTAGAAACTGAAGACAGATTAAAAAAAAAACAAAGATCATATTTACTAATTTTAAGTTCTATAGAGAGAATATTGGGAGCCTCGGTGACACCATGGTTTCAAATTGAGTTGCCAACCATACAGTCAGCAGTTTGAAACCATCAGCTGCTCCTTAGGAGAAAAACCAGGCTTTCTACTCCTGTAAAAAGTTACAGTCTCAGAAACTCAGAAGGGTCACAGACTATGATAGTAAGGATAGTTCTTTTTAGGTTGCAGTGACTGATACAAATGTTTTGAGACAGTGATATTTTAGTAGATACATGACGAATTCAAATAAATGAACCATGTTCAAATATAGATGGGTGATAAAGTTCAAAGCAAAAATAGTCACAATGCCAAGGTGGAAATAGCTTGGCTGATGATAGAAAGTGAACAGCTAGTGTGGCTTATTTTGGTGGACAAAAGAAGATAGGAGATGAAATCAAGAGACAGGTAGCATACCTAGAAGGACTCTGCAAAGTAGATATTCTTCTAATGGTAAATGAAAGTCAATGGAGGATTATAAATAGAGAAATTATATTGTTGCATTTTTAAAAGTCAATTCTGACTGGTGTATAGATTACATTATATATAAAGAAGGGCAGCATGGAGAAAATTTAGGATATTACAAGTCAGGATGAAAGATGATGGTTTCTTAAGCTGTGTACTGGTGATAGAATGGACTGGGTGTATTTAAGATATGTTTTGAAGCTAAATTTGACAGTTATTCTGATAAATTATATGTAGACAAGAGATGAGGACTAGAGAAGTACCCAGGATGATTTCTGAGTATTTGGCTTGAACAAACAGGAAGATGGTGGCGCCACTGACTTCGATTTATTGATATGAAGACACTGGAAGAGTCACTTTATGAGAGAGATGGAAATTCAAACTTATATGAGTATTTCTGATATCCAAGGCTCAAGTGTTGATTTTATTTTACCTTTACATTTATTTCCATTTACTTTTACCTCTTGAGATTCCAAATCTAGAATTTTTGCTGAGTATTCACAAATCAGCCTCTCTAATTCTGATTTTTCTACATTCCTTTGGATTATATGAACTTCCATTGTGATACTGTTTCCTGCAAGTGACATTTAATTAACATGTAAATAAATGGAAAATTCAAAATAGAATGAACTGTTAAGCTATTTTCCATTGATGATCAGTGGTTACCTTAGTTTGTATGTCTGGTTCTAGATTATTATAATCCGAAAATGTGAATTTATATCTGAACATTTAAAAGAAAATGGAAGTGTTTCTGTCTCTTATAAAGGAAACAGACTGCTTATTGTTTTTTATATGTACCACTGAGTAAATTCCAGCACCTAGAGACCCTATATGACAGAGAAGGACAGCTCCATAGATTTTTCTAGGCTGTGATATTTTTGAGGAGTTCAACACTATGTCTTTCTCTAATGGAGACTCTGGATGGGTTTGAACTACCAACTTTTTGTGGCTACCAGCCAAATGTTTAATTGTTGTATCATCAGTATTTCTAAATAATATAGGCATTTTTTCATTATTGCACTGAGTTATTGACAGTATATGGCATTTGTTTTATTAAGTGCCCCTTTAGATAACTAACACATGGCCAATGCACAAACACAGTCAAATAAAGTGTTATCTCTAATGAATGTAAGCAACAACAAAAACTCACTGCCATGGACTCACTGCTGACTCATAGCCACCCCCTGTGGGTTTCTGAGACGATAATGATTTACTGGAGTAGAAAACCCAGTCTTTCTCCCACAGAGCTGCAGGTGGTGTTGAACTGTGAAGCATGTTGCACAACATGTAACCACTACTGTACTAGGGCTCCATCTAATGAATGTGTGTGTGCATGTTTGTGTGGTTTCCATGCCCCAATAAGGAAAAATTTGCTTTTGTGTGCCATATTTCAATAGTCTTCAAATTGCTTGTCTACTAGCATAAATAATTCATTCGAGTAATGATGCTTCCATTTCAAAATGCATTGATTTAAACAAAAATATAAGAAGAGGAGAACTGTAGAAGGGAGATAAAATTATCATTATTTTCAGATAAAACCATCTACTTAAATAGAATGAAATCAGAAGATAAATCATTTAAACTGATAAGCGTTCATCAAGGTTCTTGGATCCAACTCTAACTTAACAATACCGATAGGATCTCATTACCCCAACAGTATAAAACTAGAAATAAAAGAAACATAATATGTCATTCATAACAATAACATCAATTATGAAGAATCTATATAAGGATTTGGGTGAAATTTTAAAGAACAAATTGGTTTCCCATGCAAAAATCATAGACATTTTGATTAGTGATTGATTGTATGCCCTAAATGTAACAGAATAATATAACTCCTTACCTGTACGTATCATTTCCCTTTGTCCTCCTTTACTGCCCATTCTTGTGTTCTGAGTTTATCCCTGCCAAAATGCTGTCCTGCTGTTCCCCTTTGGTGTTCACCTTATAGGTTTTTCTATAGTTTAATTGAAAGTTTGGTCACAAAGGTGACTTAGAGGATTAAAAGTCATATTAAGGAACCCTGGTGGAGTAGAGGATTTACACATTGGGCTACTAAACTCAAATTCAGCTTTCGAACCCACCAATGATCAATAGGAGAACAATGAAATGGTTTGCACCCATAAAGATTTATTGTCTCAGAAATCCAAAAAGGCATTTCTATTTTGCCTTATAGGGTAACAACAAGTCAGAATTGAGTCAGCAGTAATGCATTTTTTTTTGGTAGGACAATAGGCTCAGGCATTCCTCTGGTCCCTCTCAGACCAGTAAGCTTGACCTTTTTATAATTTCTTTTTTGTTCTCCCCCCACCCCCGCCACACACATTTGTCCTACTTTATCTAAGAACTTCTATTGTGATCCCAATCAGAGCAGAGGCCAGTGGTGACATGGTACCACACTCATTGTCTCCATTTAAGAAAGACCTAGTGATGGGCTCCCCAAAATGTTACAGCCTATACAAACCTATGGAGCAGTTCTACTCAGTCACATGGGGTTTCTATGAGTTAGAAATAATTAAATGATACATACAAAACAACAAGTAATTTGTTTTCTTTATAAGAGAAAGAAACACTTCCATTGACTTTTAAATGTTCTGATACAAAAGATATAGTGCCTGGGGTCTTAAAAGCTTGAAGATAAATAAGCAGCCATCTAGCTCAGAAGAAACAAAGCCCCATGGAAGAAACACACCAGCCTGTGTGATCATGAGGTGTCGATGGGATCAGGTATCAGGCATCTAAGACCCAGAACAAAACCATACCCAAGGTGAATGGGGTGGGGGGCATGGAGTGGAGACCCAATGCCCATCTGTACACAATTGGATATCCCCTAAAATAGGGCTCACAGGGAAGAGATGAGCCAGTCAGGGTGCAGTATAGCACCAATGAAACACAAAACTTTCCTCTAGTTATTTGGTGCTTCCTTCCCCCACTATCATGACCTCAATTCTACCTTACAAATCAGATTAGACCAGAGCATGCACACTGCTACAGATAAGAACTGGCAACACAGGGAATCCAGGATAGATAAACCCTTCAGGGCCAACAGTGAGAGTAGAGATACCAGGAGCATTAGGGGAGGGTGAGGGGAGAAAGGGGGAATTGATCACAAGGATCAATATATAACCCCCTCCCAGGGGGATCAACAACGGAAAAGTGGTGAGGGGTGAAAGAGGGTGATGTAAAATATGAAAATAATAATCTATAACTTATCAAGGATTTATGAGGGAAAGAGAGCAGGGGAAGGAGGGGGAAGAAATGGGGAGCTGATATCAGGGGCTCAAGTGGGAAGAGAATGCTTTGAAAAGTATGATGGCGGCATATGTGCAAATGTGCTTGGCATACTGGATGAATGTATGGATTGTGATAAGAGATGTAAGAACCCCCAATAAAAGTATTAAAAAATGTTCTTATATGAATTCATATTAGTGACAACTAAGCACCTTCTGATCTCAGGATTGTGGAGGCTGAGGTTCACATGACTTATTAGTTTATTGGACTAATTGCTTCCATGTGTCTTTTGATTTTATTTATTTATTCTTCTTTGTCCCAGATGAGAGCTGGTGCTCAGAGGTTTTTAAAACCACAGCTATTACTGGACAAAGTAAGATGTCGAAGATTGTCTTTATGGACTTTATGCCAGTTTCCCTCTCTGATGAAGAGTATGCAGGCCCAGTAACTAATACCATCTAGGTATTAACTTATGGTTAGAAAGTTTTCATAACTTTTCCCCATCATATACTCCACTGTATCCATGCATATATTTGCAGCACATGCACATACTATATAAAAGTAACCTCTATCAAACCTATACATGTGTGGTGTGTGTGTGTGTGACTGTTCTTCCAAGATATAATTATTTGTTTCCTTGGCAGTCTATGGAACTTTCAGAATCCTTTGTAAAACCATAATTCAAGTGAATGCTTCTGCATAGTCAATAAAACACAAGAAAATATCTTGCAGGAAATCTCTGCTTTCAGCTAAGATCTACCTAATTCAGCAATTTGAGCTTTTATTTTCTTTCTAAACCTGGCTTGGCTTTCTGGAAGCTCCCTGTTGATTTAATGACGCATCTGTTTTAAAATTTTCTTCAGCAAATTTACTTCTAAGTAATATTAAGCAATAATTTCTGCATTCTGATGGGTCACTTTCCTATGTAATTGGATATTTTCCAGTCAGTGGGTGTAGGGGGTATAGTAGAAGTCTTCTAAATTTCATGACATATTCTAGTGAGTGCTTCCACACCGCATCTTCTTTTTTTTTAATTCAGTTGCTTTGGCATCAACTCCTGGAGCACCATTTTTTCACAAATATCTTCAGTGCAATTTTAACTTCGACCTTAAATATCATGATTGTTAATCAGATGCTACCTTTTGAAATGATTGAATGTAGACCAGTTCTTTTGGATACAGTCACTTGGTGTATTGCTTCCATCATCAGAGAAACCTTCAATATTGCAGTTTGAAATTTGAACTTTCTCTCCAGTTCTTTTAGCTTGAACTATGCGGAGCATGTTCTCTTATTTTGGTTCCTACCTATAGATATGTTCTATTATTTTTCAGAATAATTAATCTCCTTAAGCTTCCCTTTGACTTTTCTGTTCAGCTCTTTTATTTAATTATTTCTTTCATTCTCTTTAGCTATTCTAAGTTCAATAGCAAGCTTCAGAGTTTATTCCAACATGCTTTTTCCCAATTTTAATGACTTTTTTTTCTTTATGCTTGGTATTCTTGATGTCATCCCACAATTTTTTATATATTCAGAATAACAATCACCAGACATGATTTTGCTGCTGTAATTATACAATTCTTTGTGTGTGTGAGGGATGCCAAGATAATTTTGAATAGATTTTCTTTTCATTTTCTTCAATGCCATTGATTTTATGCTTATTGAATCTTTGTGTTTTTTTCTTTTTAAATTTTTGGTTAGATTGATTAATTTTCTTTGTGGTTGTCCTGTCATTTACTTATATTTTTCCAAGTTTAAGACTGTCTCTTTTATTTGATATGGTTTGCTGTCTATATATTGACATATCTGGAATTAATTTTCCAGGTTTATTTCATTTTTATAGACTCTTTATCTGGATTGTTTTCCTGATAATATTGTCAGGTGCCTTTAACTCAGGCTGTTGTCTAACATTATTGATTCTTTGTCCCAAAGACCCCATTTAACAAGCTAATACTGCTGACTGATTGTGGAGGTGGTGGTCATGTGGTGAGATCTTCAGTGGAATGTGAGTCCAAGATCACTGAGGTGGAAGGTATGCAGAATTTGATCCCAAGAGAGTGCTTTAGACAACCAGGCATGCAAAACAGGAAGGGGCCACAAAGGAGGAGAGGGCAAGTAGGTCAAGAGGAACTCGAAGTAGACAGACTGCAGTGGTTGGATATCACTATTCACTAGTTGGATGGGGTGGAGGGAGGTGACACCAGGAGAATGTGAGGGTTACTCAGGGGATCACATTTATCTGGTCTCCAGGAACTCTTTGGCAAGTGCACCTAGTTATCTGAGGCCTTTGCTGGCTCCATGTAGGGAACTTTTAGTCCAACATCTGTAAACACCACTCCAAAGTCTTTCCCCATTACATAGGTCCCCATCCCAAACCAGCAGGGATCACTTTGGGTGAACAGTTCTATCCCCATTACTATCTTTTCTCCTGCTCTATGTTCACTAAAGTCTCTAATATTCTCATCCACTTTTTTGAACTTCTATTCCTTGGAATTAGCTCATGTTCTGCTCACCTTGCTTCACTCTGGATTTATATATACACTGCCTTAGTCCTATTTATGAGTTGCCTTCCTATACTCCTTACTCAAAACACTGTAAACAATGAGTTAAAATGACTGTGCTCTTCCTGGCTAGCTGGAAAAGCACGAGTCCGTATTTCTTCACATTCGCTACTTTTGTTGTTGTTGTTTTTTCCTTCTCATTTATGTTTGATCTGCTTTTTTGTGCTTTCTATTTTACTTGGTTTCTCAGGTCTTTTTTATAAAAGATGTCTAAGGAGTTCATCATCTTAATACCTTACATCTGCTTTAGTTTTAAAAGTTAAATTATTTAAAAAATTTTAAAACTACAAAATTACTATAAACTTGCCAAATTACTTGAAAAAAAATGACTGCATGATTTTCCATAACTCGGAGTGTAGGGATTATACATTGCACTTCTAACTGCAAGATAAGCAGTTCAAAACCACCATCCAGCTCTGTGGGACCAAGACCAGGCTTTCTCCTTCAATAAAGAATTATAGTCTTAGAAAAGCACAGGGGCAGTTCCACCCTGTCCTATATAAGATCATTATGAGTCAAAATTTACTCGATGACAGTGAGATTTTGTTCATGTATACTATGTGAGGATTACAATGTCTACACATCATCATCAACCTATTTTATTTAATATATATTTTATTTGATATATTTTATTTACTAGTCATATAGTGGGTATAAAAATTTACAACATTGTAGCTTTGATTTGCATTTCCCTAATAAATAATGATGTTTAATTCCTTGTCATATACTTATTGGTCATTTATATTTATTTTTTGCAGAAATATCTATTCAGATCTCATATATTTTTAACTGGAATATTTATTTTTTATTACTTCGTTTTTTAAGCTTTATATATTTTAAAAACAAGTTTTATTTATCAGATATATGATTTTCCCCATTTCGCTTTCTTGATAGTGTTTTCTGAAGTACAAGTGATTTTGATGTTGCTGAAGTTCAACTTATATTCTCCGAGGTTAACGGTGCTTTTTAATTATATCTAAAAACCATAGTTACATTGAAGGTTATGGAGATTCACCTCAGTTTTATTCTTAGAGTGTTTTAGCTTTTCCTTTTATATTGAAGTACTTAAGTAGGTTTTAGTAAATTTTGCATATGGTAAGAATGAGAGACAAAATTTCATTATTTTTGCATATGGACATCCAATTGTCACAATATAATTTGTTGCAGACTATTATGTATATATACATATAAATAATATACTATTAACCTTAAATGTGAGGAATTATTTTAGACTAAATTATGTTCATTGATAAATATTCCATTCCTATTACAGTAGACAGTACCACAGATCTTTGATTATTATAGCTTTGTTATTTCACATGCTTGATCATTATAAATTTATTGCCACATATTAATTATTATTGCGTCTTTATTGTAAGTTTTGAAATCATCAGTGTTAATCCTCTAACTTGGTTATTTCTTTTCCAATGTAATTTTAGATAGTCATAATAGTCCTATATATGAATTTTCTGATAACATTAAACATATTTATCCCTTGACCCAGAAATTAAATCTTTTAGGAACTTACCTAAGTAATATGAAATCATACATCTAAATAAGACTTGTACATGAATGTCATAGATATAGGAATACTTCAAACATTCATTCACAGTCAATGATTAAATCAACAATTATTTATTAATACAATGACTAATGTGGTAAAATGAAATTATTTTTTATGACTGTTCCACATATAGTCTTTGTTACATCCACCAAATGACTAGGCTGGTGCCTGTAAATAAGGTGTTGAAGACTCTAACTTGGGAGATTTGTCAGCTTTACCATTCTGCTGAGTAAAAGAGAATGTTATTTTAGCAATAAGTGCAGAAAATTCTACACCTATAAAGAAGAGCCACTAGAAGAGTTCATATGAGATCCATGCCTCAAGTAACAAAGGCAGCAGAAGCTGCAGCACCAAGACCATAAGACAGAAGAACCTCAATGAAACCATGAGAGAGAGCCAAGAAGCCATGACAAGATCATGAAATA
Source organism: Echinops telfairi (assembly GCF_000313985.2). Taxonomy (NCBI): domain Eukaryota; kingdom Metazoa; phylum Chordata; class Mammalia; order Afrosoricida; family Tenrecidae; genus Echinops; species Echinops telfairi. The sequence goes on from NW_022103940.1 coordinate 609,938, forward strand.
CAGCAGTCTGTTGTCTAACCCACAGAAGGAGTAAAATGAGGGTATTTTGGCTGGAGGCTAGCTACACTGTTGTGCTAAAGGAGCTTTGTAATATTTGCCTAAGCAGAGCAGAATCCAAAGTACAGCATGACTGAGAGTTGAAGGATCATAGAAAATCGTACCTGTCAGCATGGTTGAGAAGAGGCACTGCAGAGAAAAGAACTGTATTTGCATTATTTTTTGAACTATTAACTTCCAGTAAATCCACATAATTGCCTGTGAGTTCTGTGTGTCCATTGCAATGAATCATGAGACCAAGCAGAGTATGAGAGAATGATTGGTCTCAGAATACGGTAAGGGAGGATGGAGGGTGGTGATACATATCTTTACCTAATGGCAATCTGCCTTGGGTTGGTATGTAGTTCAATTCTCCTTCCTTGTTGTGTATCTAAAAGAGATCAGACGTGCCCTTCATGATACTAATGCTAATATACTAATACTCCACAATAATAAATAATAAACAACTTATACATGCATCAACAAGAGTGGATGATTTTTTAAATGCTGTGAAAAATCCAGAAACAAAAACACTGCATATTATATGATTGTATTTATATGAAAGTATCTTGAACAATTGAAATAAAATATTTTAATATAAGATCAGTTATTTGATTTGGGGATGAAATAGTTCAGAGATTGACTAGAATAATGAAGTAGAATTTAGTGGTCTATAATAATATCCTGTATTGTAGTAGAAGTAGAGAGTTAATGGTTTTATGCATTCGTCAAAACTCATTGAACTATATATATATGCTGTGACACTTGCTATTCAATAATAAATCATAATATATCAATAAAACTTGAATTTACTAAAAAAAGCTCCAAACTTGCTGTCTTTGAGTCAATATTGACTAATAGCGACTCCCTTGGGGTTCTGATGCTGTAACTGTTTATGGGTGTAGAAAGCCCACTTTTTCTCCTGTGGAGCTGCTGGTGGTTTCGAACTGCCAACCATTCAGATCACAGCCAAATATGTAAACACTACACCAGCAAGGCTCTTTTGAATTTACTAATACAAACTATAAATTCAAATAAAAGTATAGAAAGCAAGAAAATTATATTTCCTTTATTGCAGAATATCAAAAAGATACTTTAACTCCCATTCATAAGTCATATTTTATACTCTGAAGGGATAATGTTGAGAATACATTCTGAATTTAAGCACAATCCATTTATACAAATGTGGTGTCAAAACAGCTACATATTTGTACGTATCCTGGAGAGTATTTTATCAATTCAATACATTCAATTTCAAAATCCAATCTTTTACAAATTAATGAAACTGAATATTCAATAGAGCTGTTCAGCCTGAAGTCTTAGAAATTCTGCCAAAATAAGACTGGACTCTATACAGGCCTCATGAGTCGAATGAATAAAATCAGTTCATTTTACTATCTCATAATCCCATAAAAGAACCTTAACTTTATTGTATACAGAAAATTCTCAGGTAGGTTACTCCTTTTGTACAACAATAAGCTATATAAATCTGAAGGTATATGGCACATAAATTATTTTTTATTTCATTGGTTGAATCCATTTCAAACCTCTGTGGCATATTCTGGTATATGTTTTTCAAACATTGTCATTGCAGGTTTCTATATACCTTAAAATTGACGGAAAATTGTGCAAGCAAAATGTTATGCCTTTCGGCCTGGAGAATATATATATATTTTTTTTTCCATTACAATATGAATGATCTAAGCTTTCCAAAGCAAACTCCAACTACTTTCATAGAAGGGTTTTTCTTACTTACTTATAAGAAAACCCAGTAAATTTCTTAATTATAATATGAATCATTTTTGTTCTTTAATATATTTTTTGTGAAGGTATGTGGTAAATTATTTATTTGTGACATCTTTGTTTTTAACTTACAGGAGTAATGTTTTATTGAGATTCACTTGAAAACTTTGGCATTAAAGTTAAAGAACAAAGACTTAAATGATTTGTTATAGTATTTATATTCTTTATTTTGCTCATTGAACATGATAATAATCTAGTAATATAGTCCCATTAATTTGTTATATTAAAGGATAAATTGGGTAGGAAAGAGGGAACTGATTACAAGGAACTATATGCGACCTCCTCCCTGGGGGACGGACAACAGAAAAGTGGGTGAAGGGAGACATTGGACAGGGCAAGATATGACAAAATCACAATTTATAAACTATCAAGTGCTCATGCGGGAGGGGGGAGCGGGGAGGGAGGGGAAAAATGAGGACCTGGTGTCTGGGGTTTAAGTGGAGAGAAAATGTTTTGAGAATGATGTACAAATGTGCTTACACAATTGATGTGTGTATGGATTGCAATAACAGTTGTATGAGCCCCTAATAAAATGTTTTAAAAAAAAAGGATAAATACCTATGACTTTCTGTATGAAGTGTTCCAAAGTTAAGCAATATGAGATGGGAAATTCCTGTTTCAAAAAATTGTATATAATTTAAAAAATTATATACCTTGGTATGCAAATTGATCATTACAGATTGTAAGACAAAGGGTTTTTGGTGAAATCCTCCATATCTTTAGAGAAATTTAATTAACCTTATTATTGGATATCAGCATGAAGGCAGAGTAGTCAGCTATAAAGTCTATGGAAACTTTGATAAACAAGTAGAAACTATGTGAACCAACATTGTCAGAATTTGAAAGTGAGCAAAGCTTTGCCCTCAACCCCTTCCCAGGTTGGCAGATGCCTTACAGAAAACAGCCTGTGTGCATAATTTGATACACTGGTTCCTGGTGCCTGAGAGAGAACAGAAGACCAAGAAAAGTATTGACTTTGTTCGAATTTATTGTGTGTCTATCTGAGAGACTGACACATTGTATTTATCTCTGCTTTTCCAATCCTGGAACTAGTTTAGTGTGAAAATATTGTAGGCAGTGTTCACAGCCACTGAAATATAAGCAATTACTTTATATCCATCTTGGGCAAAAGAGCAATAGAGCATTTAAGGCCAGGAGGATAAAAAGTCAAGAAGAGGTGGTTTTCGCTGTTTTCTAAAAGGAGCACACTAAAAAGAAAATAAAAACAACCAAATGAAAAAGAAACCTCGTGTGTAGGAGAGAACCTAGAAAGCCACACATTTATATTGAAGAAGATGCATTCTCAGAAATGGCTTGAAAAATGCCTAAACTTTAATCCCAGAAAGTCAGCTGGTCTCCGAATGCATATGTGTAAAAGAATGCATATATATAAAAGGCATTCCCGGGAGGAGGGGCAAGATGGAGACTAGATGAATGAATTGAAAAACTGTGGTGCATACATACAGTGGAGTACTATGCATCCTAAAAGGCAGTAATGAAGCACATCACTGCATGGGAAGAGCTGGAGTGTGGAAATTACGCTAAGTAAAGTAAGCCAAGCAGAAAAGGACAAGTACAACAAGGCTGCTGAGGTAAGCTTTAAAATGAAAAAGGGGGCATAGAGAAAAAAAAACTACTTATACATACATTCCTGGGATGAGGTCCAGGTAATATGGCAGGGACTCGACTAAACTCAGGGATATATATGGCAGTCATCTAAAAAGGAGGGCGGGAAAAAGACATGGGTAGCTGGGAGAAAAATATATTAGCCCATGCAAGGGGAGGGTGTTATTTATATCTACACACCGAAAGAGGGAACAGACTTCAACTCTGTGCTCCAAGATGAGAACGTAACACACTGACATGAAGCAGGGGACCAATAGAGAGGTCTGAGAGGCCGGCCCAATCCCAACTAAGTGGACAGTACCCCATACCCCCCAGAAGAACCCACTTCAGAGGACAGCACTAAAGCTACAGTTCAAGGAGAGGGACATGTCTAAACAGAGCACACAGGAGTAAATGAAGGGGGAGAGAAAGAGTGAAGCACATCCTGGCCCACCAAGCTCGGAGGATGATATTTCTGCTCAGAGCAGCCAATACAGAGAGGACCATAGGGCTGGCCTCACCATGAGACATGATATCTCTCACTGAGCCATAGTGCTACAGGAGACAACACTGGATACACAGTATGGGATTTGTGCCCAATTGACCCCACCACACCAAGGTGAAACACTAAAGGTGTGCAACACCACAGCAAGGGGAACAGAACAGTGAAGTCCCCAGGGAACACCACAAATAGACTATAGGACCAGGGCATGGCACCCCATCAGACTTCACGGGAAAACACTCATAAATGTCAACAAACAGACATTGAACTATTTATAGGCTTTTCTCTATTTTGTTGTTGGCTTTTGTTGTTGTTGTTATTTTATTTTCTTTTGTTGCTTTGTTTTGCTCTGTCTTGTGTTTGTGCATATTATTATCTCTGTGGGTCTATCTAGATAAGATAGGCAGGATAAACAATCTGTAGGAGAAAACAGCAGGACTGACAGTTCTGGAGGGACATGGAAAGGGAGGAAGCAGGGGAAAGAAAGTGGGTGTTAAAAAACCCAGGGACAAGGGAACAAGTGACCGAAAATCAATGGTGAGGACAGTGTAGGAGGCCTGGTAGGGCTTGAGCAAGGGCAATGTAACCGAGAGGAATTACTGAAACCCAAATAAAGGCTGAGCATGATAGTGGGACATGAGGAAAGTAAAAGGAAATAGAGGAAAGAAGTAGGAGGCAAAGGGCATTTATAGAGATCTAAATAAAATCATGTACATATTTAAATATATTTATATATGATGCTGTGGAAATAGATCTATGTACATATATTTATAGGTTTAGTATTAAGGAAGCAGATGGACATTGGGCCTCTACTCAAGTACTCCCTCAACACAAGAACACTTTGTTCTAATAACCTGGTGTTCTGAGAAGCTCACCTTCCCTACATGATTGCTGAAGACACAATGGGTGCATAACGAAATGTGGTGAAGAAAGCTGATGGTGCCCAGCTATCAAAATATATTGCTGGGGTCATAAAGGCTTGAAGATAAACAAGTGGCCATCTAGCTGAGAGATGATAAAGCCCACATGGAGGAAGCACAACAGCCTGCAAAATCATGTCAATGTGAATGGGGTAGGGAGTGCAGAGTGGAAACCAAAGCTAATTTGTAGGCCATTGAACATCCCCTTACAGAAGAGTCCTGGGGAGAAGACAGACTTGGCAGGGTGCACTATAGCACCAATGAAAGACACCTTTCCCCTAGTTTTTTTAATGTTTACCCACCCACCCACCCATCATGACCCTAATTCTACCTTACAAATCTGGCTAGACCAGATAAGAGCTGCAAACACAAGACAGATAAACCCCTCAAGACCAATATTGAGAGTATCCAACATTGGTATCCATCGAATTTACAATGTTTTACCTATAATCCTCTTTCAGGGGAGTGGACAACAGAAAAGTGGGTAAAGGAGATATCGGTCAGTGCAAGACATGAAAAAATAATAATAATTTAGAAATTATCAAGGGCTCACCAGGGAGGGAGGGTCGGGGAGGGAAGAGAAAAAATGAGGAGCTAATACCAATGGCTCAAGTAATAAGAAAATGCTTTGAAAATGATGATGGCAACAAATGTACAAATGTGCTTGACACAATGGATGGCTGGATGGATTGTGATAAGAGTTGCATGAACCCCAATAAAATGACTTATTTTTTTAAAAAGTGTTCCCAGTATACAACAAATCTGTAAAAATTTGATGACATGCTTATTACCTATAAAAAAGTTCTATGTGCACTTTTAATTTTATTTTTAACTCTTATATTTGAAAAAAATCCCTTAAAATACTAAACGACAGGATAGCTTGAAAAAAAATCACCAAATTAATGGACTTCTGAAACATTTTGAAAAATAAAACCAACAAACACAGTTAATACTGGAGATTTCTATAGTAATCAAATTAAAACAAAATGTATATAAAATATTAAAAAAATATATGGTTTCTAACAAAAAATACCAAAGCATACAAAAAATAGACAAGGACTGAGAAGTCAAAGAAACAAAAGGAAGTAACAGAAATTAACTTAATGAAATTCAGATATTGAACTTAATAGAAAATTCCTTTAAAATAAGTCTTTAATGTGCTCTAAAACTAAAGGGAAGTATAGTCCATATAAAACAGAATAACACAGAGGAAGTAGACAAGATGGTGTCAGATAGAATTACCCACCCAGTGCTCCTGTTTTAGATCAGAGAATTAAGAGTTAAGGAAACCAATATTTGGAGGCTGGTTCATACCTTCCCCTGCAATTTTAGTATCTGGTTTATACCTTCCCCTGCAATTTTCACCCACGAAACAATTTGAGAAGTCACTGAAATGCTCTATGATCACTGAGTCTTACTACAGGCTCTATTAATTCCTCCCCAGGCTCAGTGGGATGGCAGCTGCCACCAATTCCTGTACCCAAGATCTGAGACCTACAGCATGCAGTAATTTCCCCAGGCTGCTGTCCAAACCTGGTTATAATCCCAAGTTTGCTGGGAGTCTCCAAGAACTAGCCAAAAAAACTCACACCTGAGTTCTCCTCTCTGCTATCGTCCCTGCTCCTGCATTCTTGGGGTCTGCATCTTCCCTCCCCAACCATGAATGGAGTGATTAGATTGGCCATCTCCTTTCCCCTCTCCTTAGTCCTATGCTTTCCAGGTGGGTAATGATAATCAATTAGACACTAAATCATAGTAATTGAAGAGGCCAAGAATAGTTACTTATGAGAGAATACAGATCCCCAGAACACAGCCTGCAGAGAGAGCTGGGGATTTATACAGGAGTGAAGCCGGGGAAGAATTCTGATCCAGTTGGCCCCAAACCCACTTAACTAATCTGGCCCCCCTCCCTGGTAACAGTGCACCCCACAAGCCTATAATAAATAGATTAAAAAAAAAACACAATCAATAACAAGCTGTGTTATTTTGTGTGACTTTGAATGTGAGCCACAGAAACATGGTCTATTAGCATAACATTAACATAACAATACAGGCAAAACTCTAATCCACAGAGCACAGGCTAAGATTTTAGCATTATGAAACAGAAATAATCAGCAAGTGCTGAGATCCACAGCCCAAGCCATAAACTGGCTCCACAAGTTTTGGGCTCCACAGAAAGTCTTCAAAAGACTGAAAATTGTTGGCAGACAGTCCAGAGGGGGCCCCTGCCTACACTTCAGGCCTTCCCCAGCCCAGCCCAGTGGCATGCCTACAGTCACCAGCCTCAGCCGACTGCTCTGAGTCTCCCCATGGCTACCAGCCACTGAATTGTCATCCACCACCATTGTAGGCCACAGGTAGTCCCAGAAACCACTCTTACCAGTCAAACAGTGAAACAGCTCAGGGCACCTCAGTCTCCCGGGAACATGGAGCCAAGTTATTTCAAAACAACACAGATACAGCAACATACCTCAACACTCTCAAAAAGAAAACAAGAAAAACCAAAATGCAACAGCGTAGGAAGTACTAAACCTAACATAGCAAATAGTAAAACAAGATGTTGATTTGTAACAAAAAGAAATCTTCAGAATGCTGCTTGGAGTAATAATGCATAACAGAGAGAACTTGTGTCTCCTTGCGGGAGCACACCATGACAAAGGAAAATACTGGGGACACATGGTCAGGGAGTCAGTCAGTCTGACACCCTATTTCCCCCACAGTGGGGCGAAACAAGAAGGGAACATAACAGATCAGCAACAAGGGCAAAGTCATGCCAAAAAGCTGCGGAGATGCCCCTAAGAAAGACTTCAGTCTAGGATGGACAATTCCCAGAATCTCCCAAGGCTGGTAGGGAGGAAGTCATACAGGTCAGTTGACAGACTTGTAATTATGTATGCTTTCTTGGGATTTTTGTTCATTCTCTCTCTCTTTGTTTTCTTTTTGTTTTTTTTTCCTCTGTTATTTTTGTTTTGCCTGTCTATATAAGATAGCCATGGGAAGCAAGCACAAGGAAAAAGGAAAAAGATGGATGGTTCCAGAAGGTTTTTAGGGGGAGGAGGAGGCAGGGGAAGGGAGTGCTGACCAAACAAAACCATAGACAGGCGAACAACTAGGGTATTACAATTAGCAATGAGAAGGACGTAGTAATTCTGGTGGTGTTGGAGAAACAGCAATCCTGCTGACAGGAGTTTCTAAGAAGCAAAAAAAGGGTGAGTGTGATGGTGGGGCAGGAATTAGGTAAAAGGAAACAGGAAAGATTCAGGAAGCAAAACTATAGATAGAGGTATAAACATAGGTGTGTACATATGTAAAATATTAATTCATAAAAATGAAGGTATTGGCCTATGTACATATATTTATATGGTAATACATTGAGGAAGTGGATGGACTTTTGGCCTCTGCCCAAACCCTTCCTCAATGCAAGAAATCTTCGTTCTAATCACTTGGCATTCTGTGATGCTCACCCTCCTGGCACGATCACTGAAGACAAAATGGGTGCATAAGTAAATGTGTTGAAGAAAGCTGATATTGTTCGGCTATCAACAGATATTGGATCTGGGGTCTTAAAGGCTTAAAGTTAAATGAGCAACTGAGTATAAGAGAAGCAACAAGCACACATGAAAGAAGCACACCAGCCTATGTGATCATGGGGTATTAACAGGATCAGATAACAGGCACTAGAAGACCTCCCCACAGAAATAAAAATGTTGAGAATGCAGTTGGTCAGAGCAGAGACCCAAACCCCTTCTGTAGACAATAAGATATCCTTTCACAGAAGGGTCACAAGGAAGGGTTGAGTCAATCAGGGCACAGAATAGCACAGATGAAACACACAATATACCTCTAGTTTTTTGAGGCTTCATCACTCCCCACTATTATGACCGCAGTCTTGCCTTTCAGTTCTGGCTAGATGGGAGCGTGTGTACTGCTACAGATAGAAGCTCAGGACACATGGAACCCAGACCAGATAAACCCCTCTGGAACAGAAACTGGAGTATAGAGGAAGGTTGGGCGAGGAAGGAAGGAAGAGGGAACAAATCACAATGATTGACACATACACCCGCTCCCCCAAAGGGGCACGAACAACAGAAATGTGGGTGAATGGAGACAGTAGTTTATGTAAGATATGGAAATAATAATAATTTATAATTTATCAAGGGGTTACGAAGCTTGGAATGGGGGGATAGCCAAAAAAGAAGAGCTGATAGCAAGGGCTCAAATAGAATGTAAACGTCAAGAAAATTATAATGGCAACATATGGATAAATATGCTTGATAAAATTGAAGTGTAGGTTGTTATAAGAGCTATAAGCCCCCCTAATAAAATGCCCTTTACAAACAAAAAGGAAACAGATAAACAACATTTGACCAAATGAAAATATCAGTAAGATTTTACAATGGTCACAGTATGGGAGTGAAAAATTTCAATCACTCAAAATAAAAATATGCTCTCAAAAACCTAAATTCACTATTATTGAGTCGATTCTGACTTCTATCAACCCTATATGACAGGTTAGAACTGTCTTTGTTGGTTGCCAAGTCTATAACTCTTTACAGGATTAGAAAGACTCATCTTTCCCCTGTGGAACAGCTGGTGGTTTTGAACTGCTGACCTTGGGGTTAGAGGTTCATTGTGAAAGCACTACATCACTATGGATCCTTAAAGGAGTTAAAAAGCTAATTTGAGCAAACAGAAGAAGCAATAATATGCGTATCATGACAATAAAATGGTTTTAAAACTATTTTTAAAAAGAAGCAATCAGCAAACATAAAAATATGATGAATGGAATTATTCAACCTGAGGAATAAAATCAGAAGATAATGAAGAATATTCAGCAGGGTCTAAACTGTGGGATTTCATCCAGTAAAACAATATACAAATAGTGAAGAGTCACAGAGGGAGAAGATAGAGAAAAGAGCAGGAAAATTATTTAAATATATAAAAGCCAAAAACAACCCAAAATTGACAATAGGCAGAATCTACATATCCAGTAAATTCAGCAAATTCCAAGAAGGGTTAAATCAAAGAAATCAACAAAGGCAAATTATATTAAAACTTTCATAAACCAAACATCAAGAGATTTTTGAAAGTAGAAAAAAACATGACTCCCATCTCAGTACATGCTATCCTCAATAAGATTAACAGCTAATTTCCCATTAGAATGCAGGAAAGGGAGAAAACCATGCTATGACATATTTAAAGTGAAGAAATAAAACAACTACAAGAACTTTCAATTAAGACTTTTAAGACAGTTGCAAGGATTCCTTTAGATTGAAATGAAAGGAAGTTAGTAACTCAAAATAGCATGAAGAAATAAAGATTTACAGTAAATGTAAACACATGGAATTTAACTTAAAATGATTAGTTTATATTTAAATTTAACTCACTTTTATACTTATGATTTAAAATACAAATTCACTAAAATTAGTTACAATTCTAAGTTATTGGGCACACAATACACTAATGTAATTTGCAATAACATTGAATAGTTTAATAATACTATTATAAGAATTATTAAAGGCCTGATGGTTACTTTCATTATCTCTCAAATAGCTGATTCACTGCCACTACATGAAACAAGGATATTTATATATATACTTTAGATAGATGAGTGGATTTTGATCTCAAACTTAACCATAAACCCTAATGTAAGAACATTATCTATCTATGATGTACCCTGGTCTATATTACCCTCATGAAAAGATCATTGAAGATATGGGTGCTATAGCTAAAAAGTGATGAAGAAATCAGATTATGCCTGTCTCTCAGAAAAAAAAATAGCACCTAGAGCAGTGGTTCTCCACCTTCCTAATGCCGTGACCCTTTAATACAGTTCCTCATGTTGTGGTGACCCCTCAATCATAAAATTATTTTCATTGCTATATCATTACTGTAATTTTTCTACTATTAGGAATTGGGCAACCCCTGTGAGAGGGTAGTTTGACCCCCAAAGGGGCTGCAACCCACAGGTTGCGAACCACTGATCTAGAGTGTTAAAGGCTGGTCTCAAAACAAGCAACCATCTAAGGGAGGTGTCCACACAGATGGAACACACCTGCCCATGTGATCCACAGATAGTAAATAATAAAATAATAAATTCCAAAATTAGTGGAGGGAATTGTATAAGAGCTTAAATTCTAAGCATCCAATTTTCAGAATGCTAGGGATGACTCAAAAGCCCCAAATCAGAGTCACCATGCAGTGTGAACCTCTATTGAATTTCCTTAGACCATTGATTAGGGATGTGAATAGCCTTGCCCTCAGGCAGAATGTATCAGAAAATTAATTACTACAGATATGTTTGGGTTAAATTTTAATATCTTATCATTTGTTTTCCCTTTTTAATTTGACTCAGTGGCAACTACAATGGGCTGAAGCATAACATTTATGAGTATGGCTTAGGACTAGGCAGTGTTTCCTACTGTTGTACATAATGAAGCTATGAATTTGAACTAACTCAACAGAATCTAACAAATACAACAATAAAAACACCAAGTTAATTTATCTCAGAAATTAAAAGGTTAAGAGAACAAAATATATCTGTATGATAATCCATATTAATAATTCAAAGGAAAATAACAATATAATCAACTCCATTACTGGAGAAACGGAATTTGTTCCAGACAGTGAGAGACTAATTGGTGCATTTTATATTGGCACTCACAAGTTTGTGAGGCTCAATATATTTCTTCAGAAGGTAGGTGATATAGCACTGGGAATTATAAATTTAGAATAACAAAAATTGATATGCGTTTTACAGAAAGGTATTATAAAGTTTATTGTAAAGGAAGGATCTGCGATTCTATTTAATTGAGAAATTCGAAGGTACAAAGTTAAATGATTCAAAGAACAGAAAGAAAACAGAAGTAGAAAAGTACAAGATGCGAGCGGAGACCGCGTCCCTCTCGCGAGCACAAGCTTCTCGCTGCCACTCAGTCACCGCCGCCGGTTCACACTCACCACCCCCAAGCTCACCATGGATGATGATATCACTGCGCTCGTGGTCGACAACGGCTCTGGCGTGTGCAAAGCCGGCTTCATGGCTGACGACGCCCCCCGGGCTGTCTTCCCCTCCATCGTGGGACATCCCCGGCATCAGGGCGTGATGGTGGGCATGGGCCAGAAGGACTCCTACGTGGGCGACGAGGCCCAGAGCAAGAGAGACATCCTGACCCTCAAGTGCCCCATTGAGCACGGCATCCTCACCAACTGGGACGACATGGAGAAGATCTGGCACCACACCTTCTACAATGAGCTCCGCGTGGCCCCCGAGGAGCACCCTGTGCTGCTGACCGAGGCCCCCCTGAACCCCAAGGCCAACCGAGAGAAGATGACCCAGATCATGTTTGAGACCTTCAACACCCCTGCCATGTACGTCGCCATCTAGGCCGTGCTGTCCCTCTATGCCTCTGGTCGTACCACTGGCATTGTGATGGATTCCGGCGATGGGGTCACCCACACTGTGCCCATCTATGAGGGGTATGCCCTCCCCCATGCCATCCTGCGTCTGGACCTGGCTGGCCGGGACCTGACCGACTACCTCATGAAGATCCTGACGGAGCGAGGCTACAGCTTCACCACCACAGCCGAGCGGGAAATTGTGCGTGACATCAAGGAGAAGCTCTGTTATGTCACCCTAGACTTCGAGCAGGAGATTGCCACCGCTGCCTCCTCTTCATCCCTGGAGAAGAGCTCTGAGCTGCCGGATGGCCAGGTCATCACCATTGGCAACGAGCGTTTCCGCTGCCCCAGGCCCTCTTCCAGCCCTCCTTCCTGGGAATGGAAGCCTGCGGCATCCACGAAACCACCTTTAACTTCATCATGAAGTGTGACGTGATATCCGTAAGGACCTCTACGCCAACACAGTCCTGTCTGGTGGCACCACCATGTACCCCGGCATTGTGGACAGAATGCAGAAAGAGATCACAGCGCTGGCGCCCAGCACGATGAAGATCAAGATCATTGCTCCCCCTGAGCGCAAGTACTCCATGTGGATCGGTGGCTCCACGCTGGCCTCGCTGTCCACCTTCCAGCAGATGTGGACCAGCAAGCAGGAGTAAGACGAGTCCGGCCCCTCCATCGTCCACCGCAAATGCTTCTAGGCGGACTGTTCCTTAGCTGCGTTACACCCTTTCTTGAGAAAAACCTAACTTGCACAGAAAAAAAAAAGAAAAAAAAGATGAGATTGGCATGGCTTTGTCTCTTTGGTTTTGTTTTCTTTTTCAGTTTTTGTTTTCGTTTTGGCGCTTGACTCAGGATTTAAAAACTGGAACGGTGAGGGTGACAGCAGAGGGAGCGAGCATCCCCAAGTTCCACAATGTGGCCAGGACTCGGATTGTACATGATTACGTTTTTCTTTTTTAAAATAGTCATTCCAAAAGCCGTGCGATGCCATGTGACGGGAGACTCTTGCCCTTCTCCAAAGCTGGACCCACTCTGTTTCCCGAGAAGGGGGTCCAGCCCCCGTCCCCTCCCCTCCAGGCCCTCACAGGGGTGCAAGGAACAAAAGCATTGCTTTTGTGTAAATTATGTAACCCAAGTTTTTTTTTTAAAATAATTCCACCGCCTTAATACTTTTGTTTTTGTTTTAAAATTTCCTTTTGAATGGTCAGTCATTGGATGCCCCCTTACTTTTGTCCCCCCAAATTTAGAAGGATATGAAGGCTTTTGGGTCCCCCTGGGTTGGTTAGATGTGGAGGAGCCAGGGCTTTACCTGTACACTGACTTGACCAGTTCAATAAAAGTGCACACCTTAAAGAAAAAAAAAAAGAAAGAAAAGTACAAGATGCTTTATATTTCAAGTTTAGTTTGCTTAGAGCAAAGATTTTTCAAGAGCTTGCATTTTATTATCATAATACATTTCACCAAATATTTGTCATTTGCTTATGTTCAAATATCTAAATTCAGAAGAATTTATGGCATATTTCATGATATTCTTTTTAATATTTGTCTCTCTCCTCTGAACAAATGTAATTTTCAACCATAATATATGATATATATTTAAATTACAGCATTGATTAAACTGTCTACTAGCTAATACTTTGTATATTATGGAAACCTTGCAGCATCAAATGCAGCTCTGGAGTTCTGCTGAGCATAATATGAAAATCACTATATGAATAATTGAAGTGGACATTTTTTATGTGTTTTGCTATCAAAACAAGTAAGTAGTGTAGCTCTAAATGTATATAATTAATATGAAGCAATGTACATAATTTGTAAGTTTAACCTTGGTAATAGAGGGTTTTGTAGGGAAGAATATTAGGGATATAAGTATGGATCATTGGAAAACACAGTATTTTAGGGACATTAAGCAGATTATGAGCTTTACAACCTGGTGACACAACTGTCTGAACAGTAGTTTGGCCAAAGAAGAACTGGGTGTCTTTGTGTATATACTATAAAATTTCTATTTTATTGATGTAATGTTTGCTTGAATGTAAATTTGGTTCTAACATATATCCAATTAATTTTTAAAAAGTCTGTGACAGCATGCAGAACTGCAGAGGTCAACTGAATGTAGTGGATATCATATTTGAAAATACTTATATGAAAGCAAATACTTTCATCAATATTGCCGATTTTTTACAACTATGTTTAACACCACATTCTAGGATGACGTGATATCCTATGCTATTCTCTAATTCTAAATTGAATGCTTCCCTGAGAATACATCATTAGAAGATTATTTTTGGGTTGCTGAAACATTGCAAACAAGCTAGAGATTGTGATACTATCCAAATCTATGAAATATGGTCTTACTTTGAGAGGTAAGAACCCAGACTATTGCACAAGCATTTTAAAGAAATTGCAATCTTCTTATTCAAAACCCATTATATCCTGATGGGATATTATACCCTCACTACATTCATGATTAATTAACTTGCATTACATTTGAATTAAGTGGAGTCTTAGGAAAATAAATGATAAAGCAAAGATACACATTAGCTTTGTCAAATCACATAATAATTTTTCAATTAATTTCTACTAAATTATATGTATTTTCTATAAGTTATATAATAGTTCTAATTAAAAGCTAATACGGAAAATAGATTTAAACTTTTCTTTATGCTGCATAATAATCTTTCAAAAATGTAGATATGTCTCTGTATATAAATAAATTTAGAAATTTTGCAGAAGATACTAACAACATTGTACAACATATTATAACAAAGTATTCTCCCTTAGTACTATATTCTTTTCTTTCGAAAGTAAAATTCTTACTTTCATAATTGTTTTTACTATGGAACCAAGGAGGATTTTGTTATTGGGTTTCTATTGCTTTTTTAATCAATAATGCTCAAAAAAGAGCTGCACAATCTTGAAACAATCTCTGATTGAAAGCCTATATTTTCATGTTAAAAAAGGATTCTGTCCTTCTTAGATTACAGCTAAAATTAAGTGTGAGCTCCAAATCCAGGCATATGTCTATGGTTTATTTATGTCTCTGGATCAACTTAAGGCAATTACTGTTATTTTATGTTAGAGAACTTTGTCAGTGATCTCCCTGGGCATTAGGCTATACTATTGATAATGCCATTAATTTAGTCTAGGTAAGGAATTTAAAATACAGTTGAGAAAATGAAATTGTGTAAGTGTAGCCAGGCTATGAACCACAAAATATGAAGTATTGATTTGTACAGGTTAAATTCTTAAATTAATGGACACTATTTACACATGCAAAAATGGGGATTGATAATATGGCAAAATTTCAACAATTTTACTGACATTGGCTTAACCAACCTTACCGGATTAATACATATCTTAATAAAGTAAGAAAGACATTAGAATTGTTAGTACATGGTAATGGTAGTCTGACAACTGCTAGTTCTATACCCTTGTTATAGCAGTCATCTGCTTTTTCTCACACTGTTTTTTCAGCCTTGAAGTCCAATGACTACTGGTAAGATTGAAGTAGAGCCTAGTCCCCTTAATGGGGTTTCCACAACAAGTCCTTCTGGTGTGTTTGTGAAGAATGTTGTACACCTCGAATAAATAGGGTATACAGTCCCAGAAGTCTATAGCACAAGACGTGGGTCACCAGGGGCTTGATTGAAATTAGGTCAAAATTGTCTAATTAGAAACATAGTACCAGGTATATTCTCCCTTTAGGTTCTATGTAAATATTGCTAAGTGCTTTTTCCCCCATTGGGAGATTGGCCCTCCCCATTTTCCTACCAAGAGAAATGCACTTGCCTTCTCTGAGACATCCCAGCATCTTCACTTGACTTTCCAGTACGTTTTACTCATCATTCTAGTAGGAGTATTTGTTGATTTTAGGTGACGCTAGTACAATTTTTCATGGCAGTATTGTCATTTCCCTCTCCCTCGATCTTAAAAAGCGAACCCCAGCTGAAGTGAGGTCTCCATTGTCAATGTGTTTATTAAGATATGCATATAGAAGGGATGCTATAGAATTCATGGCATTAATCAAACTCTCAACTATGTTGTTTGGCAGACTGGGTTATCTATCAGACTGCATCACCTGGAAACAGGAGCCTGCCTTCATTTTGGTGTTTACCTTCATAGTAGTGGACTCATGTAATATGTGTTCTTTTGTGACTGATTAACTTCAATCAGCATAATGGCCCTGTTCAATTCATGGTCTCATTTAGGAAACACAGAAAGTATATGTGGTAGAACAAAGTGTTGTGGAAAAGTATATTAAATAGAGAAAGATGATAAAAGGCCACTTGATGGGGCTGGAAATATACAAAAGGGGTTATGAGCAAAGACTTTGCAATCACACTGCTTGAATTTAATTTCCAGCTCCATTGTAAAATTAACTATGTAACTGTAGGCAAGAAAAGTCTAAGTTTAAATGTCTTCTTTAAATTCTGGGATGAAAATAGAATGTAGGGTGGTAGTAGAGATTAAATAAGCAGGAAAAAACTATCTGGAGAGACCTGCACTGAGAGGCCAGGGAGAGGGATATCCTATTCTTCCAGACCACAAGATTCTCAGCAAAATGATGAGTAGGCTCGAATTTATTAAAACAAAAGAGCTACACCTGCCTAGAGACCCTCCCTTTTGTCATCAACCCAAGGAACTAGCCAAGGGCAGATCCACAACGTTCCTGACTTATTTTCCCCAGTCCATGAGCTAGCTAGGCTGGCTTATCAGCCGAGCTGTAGGGACATAGATATAAGTGACCATCCTGGATGGATATAAGTAAGCCAAGGAGGAAGCCAAGTATTTCCAGTGTAATACCCTCACAGCACTACCGCCCCAATAGCAGGGTTAGTACAGCCTTCCTAGCCTCATACATATAACTCTATAGGACAGCTTGGAGCAGGCAAAAGGTACTGAGTACACTAACCCTCCATGCAAGCCAGGGTAGTTCCAGCCCCCTCATTCCCTGCCCCTGAGAGGTTCAGCTCAGCATGATTTTACTTCTTAAGGCAGAGCCACTCACAGGTTTATTATAATTATAATTATACTTCTTAGGTTAGCAGATAACACACACAAAGACACACACCTGCTCAATTAGCAATGTATTAGCATAACAATACAAGTAGAAACTGCAACAGCTATTTTACAAAGCACAGGCAGGGAGTTGCTTGGGAGACAAAGATTAAAAGCCTCAGGATCCATAAGGCACTCTCTAAGTAGGTGGCAAGTATAGACTCCACTTTCCCACCCCCAGTTACTAGTAAAACAACATATTATCAGACACTGTACCTGACTACTCAAAATAATTCTGCTCCATACAATCACAATTTCCTCCCAGGACAAGGTATAGACCCCAGCTGCCCTTTTGCTGGTATTATTGTTGCTGTGTAATTGTTATTTTTTCCTCTGGCTGCTCTTTGAATTTTCCCCTTGTTGTTGATTTTAGACATCTTGAATACAATATGCTCTGGAATTCTCCTTTTGGGATCTTATATTATATTCAAGAGGTTGTCTTCTGAAGTGCACATAGGAGGAGTGTTTGGTTCATGGTCGGTAGTCAGACATTCTATCCCTTAGTTTGGGCATTGGTCTCTAAAATTTGTTTAATTGGTGTTTCTCCTTATAGTAGTAGACTCATACAATATTGATCCTTTTGTGATTGACTAACTTCACTCAGCATAATGGTTTGCAGGTCCTTCCTGCATGGGGTGTTTTGTGCTTTTATCACTGTTTTTTTAAGGATGTGTAGCATTCCATTGTGTTTATGCGCCATAGTTTCTTTACCGATTTTCCACTGTTGGGCATTTAGGTTGTTTTCAGTTTCTTGCTATTGTGAACTGTGCTGCTATAAACGTGATAGAGCATACATCTACTCCTGTGTGTTTTTTCTTTAGGTTATGTGGCCAATAGTGGTAGTGCTGGATTGTATGGGATTTCAATTCCGAATTTCTTTAAGTAACTTAAACATGGGTCAACGGTGAGATAAAATGATAAGATGTTAAATGTTAACCTACTTGGAACTGCCATAATCCACTTTCCAATGCACTCTATATGACAGCAAGGCTATTCACCTAGCTGTTCTATGTTCAGAGGGAGTTCACTGGAGACTTAATCCACATGTATTAACCCTTTGCTTCTCTCTCTCTCTCTCTCTCTCTCTCTAATGCTTTTCCATAATTTTATTGTTATTGAGAAACATGGACCCACTGAATGGGTCCAAAGGGGGATATTCTTATCTGATAACATCACTTGACCATGGTCAGAAAAATTTCACCAGAGGCTTAATCTATGTGTGAGCCTTTCACAAGTTGATTTTGGGCTTCCATTGTCATCCATAGCCCATTCTGCAAACCATTTTAAGTTCTGATACCATCCTCTCCTTTGAATTTGGATTATATTATTTACAATCCTTGAATCACATAGGCTTGTTTCCTTTTTCCACTTGGACATAGTTGATGCCTCTTATTTTTAAAATAAGAAAAATGTTTGCCTGATCTCTAACAAATGTTTGTGTGGCAGCTAATAGAAAACTGTTTCTAAAGTGGATCAAAACATGGTTTCTTCTGGAATCAGTATAAGTAGAATACGTATGTCCACAAATTTGACCATTTCATTTATCTAGTTTATGTAGTTGTTCGTTCATAATATTCTATTATACTTTTCTGTGATAACAGTTGGAATGTCTCTACTTTTATTGTTAGTTGCTTTGTCACTATCTCTTTTTTCCCCTCTATCAGCTTAGCTAACTGTTTGCATGCTGATCTTTTCAAAGTACTAATTACAAGTTTAGTTGAATATTTTCTATTTATTATATTGATATCTGTACTAATATCTTTTATTCCCTTACTTCTGACTGATATAGTTTTAGCTTTCTCTTAATGTTCTAGTTCATAAAGTTGTACAGTTAGATTATTTAAGACACTTTTCTTCTTTTATTAAGTATTCACTTATTACTGTGAATTTTTGCAATACTGTCTTTACTATATGTTTCACTTTTCTAGTGCTAATACAACAAAAATAGCACAAGGGGATGGTTGTAACAACTAGGAATTTATTATTGGGAGGCTGGAAAAAGATTACTCTGTTTATTAGTCTTAGGAAAAATTCCCCATTTCTTTTCAGAATCTGTAGGACAATATTTCTTGAAAATCTCCATCAGCTTTCTCCAGGATCTAGGAGCAGTGTTGGGAACCGAGGTTCAAAGTTTACACTCAATTCTTGGCTTTTCTTTCTTGAAAGCTGTGAGAGGTAGTAGGCTACTCTGATCTCTGATCATTTCTCTTCTTTAGTCTTCTGTAAAATAAAAGGAGTTGCAGCCATACCTCAGGAAAAATTTCCCTTACATCACATCAGGGCTATGAAGTGATTAAGGATGTTTCATCCTACCCTTAAATGTCTTATTGGTTTATCACATAAGATCACATCATTACATCTTAGGGGATCATTATGTAACTCAAATTACATAACTGTCATATTAAATTATTACATTATTGCTAAATCACTGGTAATGATGACCCAGCCAAATATATAAATATGGAGGTCAGGCTCAGTTAAATCCATGACATTCTACTCTTGGGGCTGCCAAAATTCATATCCTGACTGCATTCAAAACACACTCATCCCACCATATCATCACCAACATCTTCCAAGTCCAAATGCCAACAGAGGGCAAAATTCCTCTTTAATAATGAAATTAGAATACAATGGTGGAAAAGGGAATAAAGTAGACATTTCCATTATAAATGAGATAAATTGTAGGAATATTAAAGATGATAGACACAAAGCAATTTAAAAATCCAGCAGAAAAAAATTGCATTAGCTCTCAAGGCTTAAAAATAATTCGGTTTTCTGAGATAATTTATGCAATGACTCTATAGATCAAATTTTCGGTGTTGACCGTGCTATTTGATTCTAGGGATTCCTTTACTCTGGGATTCAGCACCTTCTTCCAAGCCCATTGGAATGGTAATTCTGTTTTAGAAGCCCACGTTCTGCTTCTTTGTCTGAGTTTGGACCTCAACCTCTGTGCACTTCAGTCTTCAAGGTAACATCCTGATATTACGATCTTCATATATTCTAGCTTCTCTAATATGTGCTCCACATACAAATTGAATAAGTATAGAGAGGATACAACCCCGATGCACAACTTTTCTGATTCTAAACCACTCAGTATTCTCTTGTTCTGTTCACACAACTGCCGTTTGATCCATGTACAGTTTCAGCATGAGCAAAATGAAGTGTTCAGAAATTCCCATTCCTCTCAAGGCTTTCATAGTTTGCTATGATCCACACGTTCGAATGATTCGGCACAGTTGAAAAACACAAGTAAACATCTTTCTGGTATTTTCTGCTTTCAGTCAAGATCCATGTAACAGTAGCAACAATACCCCTTATTACATGTCTTCTTCTAAATCTAGCTTGAAATTCTGGCAGTTCCCTGTCAATGTCCTGCTATAATCAGTATTGGATGATCCTCAGAAAAAAATTGCTTGCATATGTTATCAATGATATTGTTCTATAGTTTGAGCATCATCATGTTTCATCTTTCTGTGGAATGGGAACAGATAGGGATCTCTTCTAGTCCATTGGCCAAGTAACTATATTTCAAATTTCCTAGCATAGATAAATAAGTGCTGCCAGTGTTTCCTCGGATTATAGAAACATTTCAATTGATATTCCATCAATTCCTAGAGTTTAGTTTTTGGCTAATGATTTCAGTGCACCTTGAGCTTCTTCCTTCAGCATCATTGGTTCTTGTTTATGTGCTACTACCTCCTGAAAAGGTTGAATGTCAACTAGTTCTTTTTGGTATATAGGGATTCTGTGTATTTTTTTTCCATCTTGTCTGATGCTCCTTGCATCATTTAATATTTTTCCCAGAGACCCTTTACATTTTGCAACTGGGGGCTTATTTATTTTCTTGAGTTCTTTCAGTTTAAGATATTTCCTTTACCATCTGGTTTCCTTATCTTTTGCTCAGATATTTTCCATAATTTCAACAACTTTGATATTATTGAGACTTGATTTGAAACCTGGCATATAATCTATTCTGAGGGAATTAGACATCGCACAGGAGAAAGAAGTTCACTTTGGTGCACCTTGGTGGAATATTCTTTATATATGTTAGTTTCAATTGATTCAGAGTGTTGTTCAAGTCTACTATAGCCTATGTGTTAGGCTGGGTTGACTAGAGAGACAAATTCAATGACAACTCACACATGTGTAAGAAAGAGTTTTATATCAAGAAGTAATTATATATATCAAGAAAATAGCGCAGGCAGTCCAGATCTAGCTCATAAATCTGATACTAGTCCATAAGTCCCTCTTCAGATTCACGGATAAAATGATATGTGTGTGCAAAGTCATGTGCACAAGCTGGTATGTGCAATCCAAGGTCAGTGTAAAACTTGACAAGGCTCCAGCAAATCTAAAGGTGGCCAGCAATCAGGAAGGCCAAAGCAGAGAGAGGGGTCAGTATTCAGAGAGCTATCCATATATCTTGGTCGCACCTCCATGGAAGGTAATTATGCTGTGACCTGATTGGCCGACGAAACTACATCCGTTTCTTCTTTCCAGTGTCACGTTGGCACAAAGAACCTAACTGTCACAGTCTAGCCCTTGTCAACTTCGCACTTGTACAAAATTTTTTGCTATATATAATTTTAAAGCAAAATCGATAATATCATATTTGCACCTAACGAGATGTATTAGTCTAGGTACTTTGGAGAAACAAATCCACAGCAACTCACGTATAAGAGAGAGTTTTATGCAAAGAAAATGTGCATCACGAAAACATCCCAACCCAATGCTGCCCAAGCCCACAAGTCCAACATTAACCCATACCCAACACCAGTCCACAAAGTCCTTCACCTCACAAAACAGAGGCAAGAATGCCGACTGCAGGAGGAAAGCTGAGTCAGTGAACGTGTAAGCATCTCAGCACTGGCAGGGGTCTCCACATGGCTGCTCCAGCACCCAGGGCTGCATCGGGATAGATCCATGAGGCTTCTCCTTGGGGATGTCTTGTAGGAAATCCATCTTGCAAGCTGAAGCAGGGAACTGCTAAGGCAGCTGCACCCGATGCAACCATCACAAAACAAGAGACCCGAGAACTAGAAAGGCGAGGCTTCACCACCCATTTATCCCTCTGCCTTTCAACCAGACCCACATGTGATTATCGGCCAGCCTGGCACAATGAACTAACTGATGAGATAAAACTAAAATGCATACAATTGAAAATCTACTGCCCCATTTAAACATAATATTCTGTAGGTTAACAAAATAAAAATATTCTATGCCTAACAATTGCAGTTATGTGAACACCACACCTTAATCCTATAATCCTATCAACATATTGTCCCACCAATGAAAGTTTGTAAACCAGTCACTTCATGTTTTTAATCTCCCTTACATTGAGTATCCAATTTCTAAACGTCCCATTTCTATCAACCCAGTACTCTGAGGAGACAAGCATGTTCTGGGATAAGAGATCTTTCGTTGTTTGGTACGGTGGGTTGCACACACAAGATTATTATGACTTTAAATACTTATGTTTTCCCTTAAAGGATTGCATGGAGGTGAAACAATAGGTCCCTCTTCAATGTATGTTTCCAGGTGTCACCTGGTCAAGACCCCTCTGCAGCCTTTAAGCAATAGTGTGACCTTTCTGCATTATCACAAGCAGTTAATGCATCCCTTGGAGTGAAGAATAGGCTTCCTTCAGTATCACAGGGAAGCAGAGCCACAGATTTGTTTCATAGTGGGTTCAAGGACAATGGACCTCCATGTATTATGAATAAAGAGATTGTGAGTTGGATGTCACTGCAAGGTTGAGATGGGTGGATGGAGGAACAAAAAGTCATCATGAAGCTGCATAGCAAGGGCAGGACCTGTCCAAAGTTAGGGGGAGATTTGTATTGCATGGAACCAGTTTGTGAAGCTTCTAGTTATTATTCTGGGGATTGCTCTTGAATGGGTGCCTCCCATTCAAATGGAATCGTGTCACTATTGACAAGCCATCCTGGCGCTTATACCTAGCTCCCTCCCTTCTCTGAACTCACCAGGAATACAAAATTCCATGCTCCTTAATTTTCACTTTGCTACTTTACAGGTGTGAATTCCATGTTCGCTCTTTCCCTTGTCCTGAGGTTCCTGCTATTTAGTCTACTTCAATTTTCTCTACATCACTACTTCCATTTTCTCTACATCACTACTTCCTAGCAATGTGCATGGTGTAAACTAAGGACTAAATCAGTATTGGCTTACTAAATTCTAAAAAAGGAATAGAATTGCATATAATATATACAAAGGTAACATGCATGTCACAAAAAACACCAGTGCTATATGTTGGCTTTACATAATATTACTGTAGCCTCCTTTTATGTAGAGTGTCATTTGAGGGCTTTTGTTGAAGTGCCTACATGCAGATACATATTTTTGAGGAAAGCACATTTTCTCCAAAGAAAAGAAACAAACCCATTTCAGTGCTAGCAGCAGGGCCCTACCCATTAATTTCTGAAAAGCCTACCACCCAGTAAGGGTCATTCTCCTGAATGCTGGCAGTTTAGAGGTACTCTAAAGAAAATATGTTGATTTGCTAAGATTCATGTAGTCAGACTTTTTGCTAAAATATTAAGCAAATGCAAGTACCCCAAGGTTAAAGAGACTACAGATTGTTGGTTTTTCACTAAATAATTCCCTTTTCTCACCTTGGTAACTACATTTGCATACTTAGCAGCATGAATGGTCACTTGTCACTTAAGGACCAAACTACAAATAACAGAATTCAACTCTATGTGAAAACTCATTAAAGTACAGTCTTTTTCTGCCACTATTTAATTTATTTTGATTTACCCTAGGCGTGCAAAATCTAATTAGAATACTGTTTTAAAACACAGATAACTTTGACTAAAGATAATTTTCTCATTCATTTACAAATATAAAATTAAAAGATGTGTTTATGAAATTAACTTAGTCCTCTAAATAAATAATCTGGTCTAGCTCTCTACAGGTGTATAGAGTGCATGATTTGCATGAAAAAAAACCTATTTTAAAAATTTGTTTTTGATTTATAAACACTTCTATTCCATCACTGTTCCAGAGCTGCAGGTGCACAGGATATTTACACTAAGGCAGGAATAATGTATGAATTATTTCCTCTTCTAGCTACTTCCCCTCCTCATTTTCCAGCTTGTTAGGCTAATAGTAAATAGGGCTATGTTCAAGAAACAGGGAGAAGAAAGGACCTTTACAATTTGTGCCAAATGACTTTAATCAATCTGAAAAATGCATAAATTAATCCACTCTCTTTCCCAACTCCAAGCAAGAAGCTAGACATGGTATATGCTTTTAGTTATTAGGACCTCTCTCTTTTTTCTTGTGCACATTTTCATGTAATATAAATGAATAGAATAATTCTTACTCATTTTTATTAAGCCTCACTTTCAACATAAATTCTAGAACTTTTCAGAGATGAATACAAACAACATGACCTTCTCTGATTTCAAACACTAATTGGTCCAATTCATTAACCACATATATTTTTTAATCGTTTTATTAGGGGCTCATAAAACTCTTATCACAATCCACACATACATCAATTGTGTAAAGCACATTTGTACATTCATTGCCCTCATCATTCTCAAAACATTTGCTCTCCACTAAAGACCCTGGCATCAGCTCCTCATTTTTCCCTCCCCGCTCCTCCCTCCCTCATGAACCCTTGATAATTCATAAATTATTATTTTGTCATGCCTGGCACTGTCCGAGGTCACCCTTCACCCACTTTTGTGTAGCCCATCCCCCATGGAGGAGGTATGTAGATCCTTGTAATTGGTTCCCCCTTTCTACCCCACCCTTCCTCCACCCTCCGGTATTGCCACTCTCACCACTGGACCTGAAGGGATCATCCACCCTGGATTCCCTGTGTTTCCAGTTCCTATCTGTACCAGTGTACATCCTCTGGTCTAGTCAGATTTGCAAGATAGGATTGGGATCATGATGCGGGCGGGGGGGGGGGGGGGGGGGGGGGGGGGCGGGAGGAGGCATTTAAGAACTAGAGGAAAGTTGTATGTTTCATCATTGCTACACTGCACCCTGACTGGCTCGTCTCCTCCCTGCAACTCTTCTGTAAGGGGATGTCCAATTGCCTACAGATGGGCTTTGGGTCTCCATTCTGCACTCCCCCTCATTTACAATGATATGCTTTTTTTAACAACATACTTTTATCGGTCTCTTTTTTTGTTTAATATAGACTTAATGAAATACCTTTGTTAATATGTTGTCTTAAAAAATATGTTGTCTTCCCACAAAAGAGAAAATTTGATTAGGATCCTATGTGTCTTAAACTTACTTAAAAACAGATGAAAAAGACCAGTTTATTTCAAAGATCAAAATGACCTGTTACTAACAAAAATTGCTGTTGAATTACTAATGAGTTTCTACTATAAAAAGTAAAGATCTGTCTATTGATTATTTGTTTCATTTTTTTACTTATTATCGTTTTATTGGGGGCTCATACAACTCTTATCACAATCCATACATCCACCCATTGTGTCAAGCACATTTGTACATTTGTTGCCATCATCATTTTCAAAACATTTTCTTTCTACTTGAGCCCTTGGTATCAGCTCCTCACTTTTCCCCTCCCTTCCTCACCCTCCCTTTCTGATGAACCCTTGACAATTTATAAATTATTATTATTTTTTCAGGTCTTACACTGACCAATATCTCCCTTAACCCACTTTTCTGTTGCCCATATCCCTGCGAGGGGGTTATATGTGGATTATCGTGGTCGGTTCACCCTTTCTCTCCACACCATCCCACTACCCTCCTGGTATTGCTACTCTCATCATTGGTCTTGAGGGGTTTATCTGCCTTAGATCCCCTGTGGTTCTAGGTCTTATCTTTACCAGTGTATATGCTCTGGTCTAGCCGGGTTTGTAAGGTAGAATTGGAGTCATTATAGTGGGGGTGAAGCATTAAAGAACTAGAGGAAAGTTGTATGTTTCATTGGTGCTATACTACACCCAAACTGGCTCGTCTCTTCCTTGTGACCCTTCTGTGAGGGGATGTCCAGTTGTCTACAGATGGGCTTTGGATCTCCACTACATGATCCTCCTCATTCACATTGATATGATTTTTTTGATATGATTCTTTGATGCATGATACCTGATCTCATAGACAGCTCATGATCACATGGGCTGGTGTGCTTCTTCCATTTGGACTTTGTTGCTTCTTAGCTTGTTTATCTTCAAGCCTTTAAGACTCCAGACGCTATATCTTTTGATAGTCAGGCACAGTCAGCTTTCTTCACAGCATTTGCTTATGCACCCATTTTGTCTTCAGCGTTTGTGTCGGGAAGGTGAGCATCACGGAATGCTAGGTTACTAGAGCAAAGTGGTTTTGCATTGAGGGAGTACTTGAGTAGAGGCCCAATGTACATCTGCTACCTTAATACTTAACATATAAATGTATGTACATAGATCTATTTCCCTATCATTATATATAAATATACTTACATATGTACATGCCTGTATTTGAACCTCTATAAATGTCCTTTGCCTCCTAGTTCTTTATTCTATTTCCTTTTACTTTCCTCTTGTCCCACTATCATGTTCGGCCTTCATTCAAGTTTCAGTATTTCCTCTAAGCTACATTGTCCTTGATCAAGCCACATCAGGCATCCTATACCCTCCTCACCATTGATTTTAGATCATTTGTTGTTCCCTTGTCCTGGGTTGCTTGACACCCCACTTCCTTTCCCCCACCTCCTCCTCTCCAATGTCCACCTAGAACTATCAGTCTTGATGTTTTCTCCTCTGGATTGTTTATCCTGCCTATCTTATCTAGATAGACATGAAGAGACAATAATAAGCACAAAAACAAGACAAATCAAAACAAAGCAACAAAGGAAAACAACAACAAAGAAAAGCCTGTAAATAGTCCAGGTTTGTTTGTTGACCTTCAGGAGTGTTTTCCAATAGAGTCTGATGGGGTGCCACGTCCTGGCCCCAAAGTTTGTTTTAGGTATTCCCCAGGGACTAAATTGCTTTGCTCCTCTTGCTTCTCTGTTGTATGCCCTTAGTGTTTTGCCCAAATGTGGTGGGGTCAGATCAGGCACTATTCTTGCACTGTGCTTTTAGTGGTGTACGCTGTAGTGCTATGGGTCACTGAGAGACGTCATGTCTCATGGTGGGGCTAGCCCAATGGTCCTTTCTGTGCATTGGTTGCACAGAGAAGGAGTACAGTGAACCCTCGTTTATCGCGGTTAATCGGTTCTAGATCCTACCGTGATAAATGAAATTCCGGTAAGTAGGATTCCTTATTTGTAAATCAAATATTTTCGTAGTTAGAGCATAGAGGACATGAAAAAACACCCTTTAGTCACCATTACACTCGTATTACCCAATTTATTAAACGAAAAAGGGAAAATACAGTAAAACATTTTGGACGTTATAATTTTATTATTTATCATTTATTATTTATTATATTATTTATGGCATCAAGCGTGTACAGTATGAGCCAATCAGTGGCAGTAATGACAGAGCACGCGCTGTTACACAAAAACCGCGATAGAGTGAAGCCGCAGAAGTCGAAGCGCGAAGTGGCGAGGGTTCACTGTATTGTCCTCAGGGCTTGGTGGGTCAGGATGTGTTCCACTCTCTCTCTTTCCCTCTTCATTTGCTCCTCTATGCTCTGATGAGATGTGCCCTTTCCCTAAGATATGCTGTCATCTGAAGTGAATTATTTTGTGGGAAGGGGAGGTTTCCATGTAGTTGGGATTGGGGCTGGTACCACAAACCTCTCTATTGGTTTCCTGATGCAAGCAGGCATGTTGCATTCATATCTTGGTGTACCGGGTTGCTGCTCCCTCTCTCCCTCTTCTATGGAGATATAAACAACCCCTCCCCCTTGGGTGGGTTAGTGCCCTGCTCCCTCAGAACCCGTCTTTTTTTCTTTTTTTATCCCTTCTTTCAATTTGGCTGCTATATGGATCCCTAAATTGGGTCTAGCCCCTTCCATGGTACCTGGATTTCACCCCACAAATATATGTACAGAATAGATTTTCTCTTATGCCCCCTTTTGCATTTTTAATCTTTCCTTAGTAGATTCATGTTGTATTTGTCCTTTTGTTCTTTGCTTTTTTTCCACTTAGCATAATTTCCTCCAATTCTTCCCACAGAACTATGTGCTTCATTCATTCATCACTGCTTTTTAGATTTGTGTAGTACTCTATTGTATGTATGTACCACTACTTTTAATTCATTTATCCGTTGATGGAAATTTGGGTTGTTTCCAACTCCTTGTGATTGTGAACTGTGCTATGATGAACATTGGAGCACTGATGTCTGGCTGTGGTTTGTTTCTTGCCTCTTCTGGGTATATGCCCAGCAGGGGGATTGCTGGGTCATATTTCATCTGCTCGATTTTCATTTCTTTCAGGTATCGCCAAATCAATTTCCACAGTGGCAGTACATACTTACAGGTCCACCAGCAGTGGATGAGCGTTCCCATCTCACCACAGTCCCTTCAACACTTACTATTTTCTGATTTTTTGAGTTGGGCTCTCTTTGAGGGTGTTAGGTGGTATCTCATAGTTGTTTTAATTTGCATTTCTCTTATGACTAATGATCAGGAACATTTGTTCATATGTTTACTGGCCATTCAGATTTTTGTCCTTGTCCTTTGCACACCCCTTCAGTGGGCAATTAGGTTTTTCTTTTTGTAAACTAGCTGAGTACTGTAGATTTTAGTAATAAGGACTTTGTCTGATGTGTCATTGCTAATGATCTTTCCCCAATCCATGGGCTCCCTTATTACTCTCTTGGTGCATTCATTTGATGTACACAAGTGTTTTATCTTCAGTATATCCCACTTGTCATTTGTGCCTCATCTGTATTTGGGGGCTTCCATATTTCTGATAGCCTATGTATTCACTGTGCCAAAGTTCTCATGTTTGTCCCCATTCCCTCATGGAAGACCATAATATTTTGGGGTTTAACCTCAAGGTCTGTGATTCACCGTGAGTTTATTCTTGTGCATTCAGTGAGGTCACGGTCTTGCTTCATTTTTCAGCAGGTAGATATCCATTTTTTCTAGCACCGCTTGTTGAAGAGGGCATCCACTTCCCATTTGATATTTTTTGAGCCCTTTTCAAAGATGACCACTTGTCTGGATGCTGATGATTTTATTTCTGGGTTTTCAGTTCTTTTCCATCTTTCTGCATCATTATATCAAATCTGCCATTATACCAGTCCCATGCTGTTTTGATCACTGTGGTTGTATAATAGGTGTTAAAGTCAGGTAAAGGAAGCTCTCCCACTTTGTCCTTTTTCTTGAGGAGTTCTCTGCTAATTCTGGGCTTCTTACCTCTCCATATGATGTTTCTAATCAGTTTTTCCAATTCTTTGAAGAAGGATGATGGTATTTGTATAGAGGTACTATTAAACATATATAGTACCTTGGGCAGAACTGACATTTTTACTATATTGAGTCTTCAACTTCACGAGCACGGGATATTCTTCCATTTATTGAGGTCACTATTGGTTTCTTGTCATAGTGTTTGGTAGTTTTCCTCGTACAAATCTTTTGTTTTATTAGTCAGGTACATCCCTAGATATTTGAATTTGTTCTTGGCTATTGTGAAGGGTACTACCTATTTGATCCCCTCTTCTGACAGACTTCTGTTCATTGATCTTGAATCCTGCCACTCTGCCATATTCCTCTCTCGCTTGCAGTGTTCCCCTTGTGGAGCTTTTGCCATTTTCCATATATAAAATCATATCATCTGTGAATAACGATAGTTTAATCTCTTTCTTCCCCAGGCGAATATCTTTGATGTCTCTTCTTTGCTTTATGTTGTTATCTAGGACCGCCAGTTGAACGTTAAATAAGAGTGGGGACAAGGGGCATCCTTGTCTGTTCCCCCTTTTCATGGGATTGTTTAAATCTTTCCTCCATTGACTACCATGTTGGCTGTTGGTTTTTCATATATAACTTGTATAATATTGAGGAATTTTCCTTCCTTTGCTATTGTCTTGAGTGTCTTAAACAGGATTTGGTGTTGGATGGTGTTGAATGCTTCTTCTGCATCTTTCAATATCATCATGTGTTCCTTCTAATTTTTCATGTCAATGTGGCAAATAACACCAATGAACTTTCCTATGTTAATCCATCCCTGCATCCCTGGTAAGAATCCCACTTCGTCACGGTGAATTAAATAATTCACCATATATAGTTTTATATACTTTTGTATTCTATTGGCCAGTATTTTGTTATGGATTTTTGCTTTGATGTTCATTAGGGATATTGGTTTGCACTTCTCAATTATTGTGGAATCCTTGCCCAGTTTAGGTATCAGAGTTATAGTAGCTTTATAGAAAGAGTTCAGGAGCTTTTCATCTATTTCTATGTCCTGGAAGAATTTGTGTGGATTGGTGTTAGTTCTTCTGTGAATGCTTTGTAGAATTCTCCTGTGAAGTCGTCTGGTCTGAGGGATTTATTTGTTGGTATTCCCTTGATAGCCTTGTCTATTTCTTCTATTGCTATGGATCTGTCGAGATTCTTGCTGTCCATCTGGGATAGTCTATGGAGGGATTGTTTTTCCAAATATTTGTCCATATCTTTGAAGTTGTTGAATTCATTGGAGCACAGGCCTTCATAGTACTGTGTAATTATCTTTTTGAGTTCATTAGGGTCTGTTGTAATGTTCCCTGTTTTATCCCTAATCCTTACTATTTATATTTGTTCAGTCTTTTCTTTGGATAGGTATGCCAGTGTTCTGTTGATTCTGTTTATCCTTTCAAAAATCAACTTTAACCACATTAATTTTTTCCATAGTTTTATTTTCCCTCTCATGAGTCTCAACCCCGATTATTATTATTATTTGTTTTCTTTTGCTATTAGTAGAATTGTCCTGTGTTTTCTGCTGTAACTTTTGTGTCAGCATATCAATCAAAAGTCCTTTTTCCTTTTTCATGTGTACATTTATTGCTATCAAACTTCGTCTGATAACTGCCTATGCTGTGTCCCAAAGGTTTTGGTACATAATATTCTCATTCTTGTTGGTTGCTAGAAATATCCTAATTTCATCTCTGATATACTTTTGTAGTAGAGAGTTATCTATCCTGCAATTGTTTGCCCTAGTTTTCTTAATCATCCTTTTGGTGATCTCCAGACTTATAACACAGTGGTTTGAGAGTGGTCTGTATGATCTCTACATGCTTGAATTTACACAGATTTTACTTGTGTCCCAGCATGTGGTCTGGATTCAAATATGTACCATGTGGGATTGAAAATAATATGTTGTTGTTGTTGTTGTTTTTGCATTTAGGTGGAGAGCTCTGAGAATATATATGAGGTCCAGTCATCTGTTCACATTTGGATCTGTAGCCTCCTTGTTAAGCTTCTTTCCCTGTTAGCTATCTTTCTAGGAGAGTGGTGTATTAAATTCACCTACTATAATTGTTGAACCTCTTTTGGAGTGTTCGATTGATGTATTTCACGGGTCTCTCATTGGGTACATACATATTTATTATGCTCACTGGTTCTTGTTCTACTGTTCCTTGAGCATTATGTACTGCCCCTCCTCATCTCTTATTACAGCTTGCACCTTGAGATCAATTTTGTCAGAGATTAGGATTCAACCCCTGCTTTTTTTTTTGAATTACCATTTGCATGGTATATTTTTTTCCAGCCTTTGAATCTCAGCCTATTTTTTGTCTCTAATCTTGAGATGTGTCTCTTGTAGGCAGCAGATCTCAATGGGTTGTGTTTTCTAAGGCAGTCTGCTAGCCTATGTCTTTTTTTTTTAATGACTGCATGGCTTTTATTTATTTTTATTGATTTTATTAGGGGCTCATACAACTCTTTTCACAATCCATCCATACATCAATTGTGTGTCCAGCACATTTGGACATATGTTGCCATCATCATTCTCAAAACACCTGTTTTCTACTTGAGCCCTTGGCATCAGCTCTTCATTTTTCCCCTCCCTCCCTGCTCCCCACACTCCTGAACCCTTGATAATTTATAAATTATTATTATTTTATCATATCTTACACCATCCGACATCTCCCTCACCCACTTCTCTGTTGTCCGTCGTCCCCCAGGGAGAAGGTTATATGTAGACCTTGTAATCTGTTCCCCCTTTCTCTCTCACCTTCCCTCCACCCTCCCAATATCGCCACTCTCACCATTGGTCCTAAGGGGTTCATCTGTCCTGGATTCCCTGTTTCCAGTTCCTATCTGTGCCAGTGTACATCCTCCGGTCCAGCCAGATATGTAAGGTAGAATTGGGATCATGATAGTGGGCGCGGGGGAGGAAGCATTCAAGAACTAGGGGAAATTGTATATTTCATCATTGCTACACTACACTCTGACTTAGCCTCTGTCTTTTAATACCTGAGTTCAGTCCATTGATATTCAGTGTTATTACATCCATCTGTGGACTCTGTGACGTCCTCTTGTACCTTTTGTGTTGGGTATTTTCCTATCTCCCTTTCTTATCAGTGCATTGTGCATGTGTGAGTGTGTGTGGTTCATTTTTGCCTTTCTTTCCACTGTTGACCCAATCCCATCTTGAGAGCTGTTTTTTTTTGTTGTTGCCCTCTGGGTGTTTTTTTAAATGTGGTGATCTCTTATTTATGCTTGTTGAGTGCTGTTCTTCTGACCATACTTGGTCTGCTTGGATCTTTTGTAGGCCTGTATTTCTTTTAACATATTCTTTGAGTTTTTCCTTGTCTGGGAAGACTCTTACTTCTCCATCTGTCTTCATAGATAATTTGATTGGATAGCGTATCCTTGGGGTTGTGTTCATTTCCTTCAATTTTTGGGATATGTTACTCCACGCTCTCCTCTTCTTTATAGTGTCTGCTGATATGTCTGCTGAGCATATTCTTATTTGGGTACCCTTATAGGTGACTGCTTGTTTTTCCCTAGCTGCTTTTTTGATTTTCTTCTTTTCATCAAAGTTGGATAGTTTAACTATCTTTTTCTCACTTCATGTATGACTGTACTTTAAAACACATCAATTAATTTATTCTATAGTTATATGCATGATTTAATTTGTGTATGCATACATGATTAGCAAGATGTGATAGACATATCGATATAAACATACATACAGACAGACATTTGTCTCTAAGTATCAAAGTCAGCATATACGAGGGAATACCCAACAAAAATATGGAATTTTTCCCCAAGCTATGTGTTTAATTTTTTTTTACAAAACAATCTGATTACCTGCAAAGTACATTCCATTACACTTAATGCATTCATCAAATCTTTGATTCCATTTCTGGAAACATTTCTCAAACTCATCTGTTTGGAAGGCTGACTGCTAGCGCCTCCCTCATATTTTCTTCACCTCTGTTTTTCTTTTTTTATTTCATTAAATCAATTTATTGGGGGCTTGTACAACTCTTATCACAATCCACACATACATCTATTGTGTCAAGCACTTTTGTACACTTGTTTCCCTCAAAGCAAATGTTTTGAGAATACTCACTTTATTAAAGAAGTTGACAGGTCAGGATCAACAAGTCAGGATCCAAAAACAATAACACCTCTCTTTAGCCATAGTCAAGTCTCTGTCTGGTCCTCAGCCTCTCAGCCATGGTAATCCCTTGGTCCTTGCCTGCATGGATCAGAAAGCCTGCCTGCTCTTTTGCCCCTAGTCTCATAGTTTAACTATTACATGCGTTGGTGACTTCTTGGAATTTAGTCTAGCTGGTGTTCTTTCAGTAAGAATTCCCTCAGTATTTTTGCTGTTCGTTTCTTGATTGTGTCTTGTTCAGGTAGTCCAATTAACATAATGTGGTTCCTCTTCATTGCGTCAGACATGGCTCTCAGGATTTTTCTACTTCTTTGATTATCTTATTTGACAGTCTTTCTTGTTTGTTGAAGTCTTCCTGGTTATCCTCTAGGATTGGTGTCTTTCTCTGCCTCCTCAACTCTGTTGGCAAAGTCTGTGAATGTACTACTCGTTTTTGTTGTCTTGTCCTTTAGCTGTTGCATTTTCCTTTGATGTGTGGCCTTTGTCGCCTGTAATACTTCATCCTTTTTCTCTATTACTTCCCTCATATCCTGTATAACTCCAAGCAGCATTCTGAAGATTTCTTTCTGTGGCACATCAATGTCTTCTTTGTCTATGCAGGTCGTTAAGTTCAGGACTTCTTCTGATATTGACTTTTGTTTCTCCTGTTTTTAATTTGAGGTGCTGTGCCCTATTGCTGTTTGAGTTGCTTTGTTTTAGAGGATCCCAGCACACTTTTCCGAGAGTTGAAGCTCACTGGGGTCCAGCAGAGTGGAATTTCATTCTCAGTGGCTCTCCTGTGCAGATATATGCAGGATCCCTCTGGTATATGTTACTCAATCACCATCGTGATGGAAGTCATCGGATTATTTGTTTATAAAGCTACATGTTTGCATAGTGAAATATACAGTTTATTTCTTGATAATAATTGTGAGTTGGCCTCATGATTTTGTAGAGAGTATATTATTAATAAGCACTTGATGGGCTTAAGTGGACAGGAAGGAAATAAGAAAGTAATATTTCTATCCTTTATTTAACTAGATCATATGACATTTGATGGTCAAGATTATATCAAAATAGAGAACAACAGAAACATGTTGCATAATTTCTTCCAGTTTTGATAAGTGCAATAAGTCTATTTGTAACAAAATAATTAATATAATAAAAGGTGGACAAAAGACATGAACAGAGACGTCACCAAATAAACACTCAAATGGCAAACAATCACACGAGGAAATGATCAAAATAACTAGCCATTAAGGTGCAAATCAAAACAACAATTGGAGACACCCTTCCACCCACAACCATTGCAATGTTTTAAAAAACATAAGTAACAAATGCTGGAAAGTTGTGGAGAAATTTGGACTCTCATTGAGTTAGTTAACTGTGCTAGCCTGGCCGATAATCACATGTGGGGCTGGTTGAAAGGAGGAGCGATAAATGGGTGGTGAAGCCTCGCCTTTCTAGTTCTCAGGTCTCTTATTTTGTGATGGTTGCACCGGGTGCAGCTGCATTAGCAGTTCCCTGCTTCAGCTTGCAAGATTGACTTCCTACAAGACATCCCCAAGGAGAAGCTA
>NW_022103940.1:646948-678233 GCF_000313985.2 Echinops telfairi
TGGAGGACTTTGTGGACTGGTGTTGGGTTAATGGGTTAATGTTGGACTTGTGGGCTTGGGCAGCATTGGGTTGGGATGTTTTCGTGATGCACCTTTTCTTTTTTTTTGCACCTTTTCTTTGCATAAAACTCTCTCTTATACATGAGTTGCTGTGGATTTGTTTCTCCAAAGTACCCAGACTAACACACTCATACACTGCTGATGGGATTGTATCTATGTAAAACCCTTATGGAAATATGTATGACATTCTCTGAAACAACTAGGCATAGAAATACCACGTGACCCAGTAATATGTCTGTTGGGCATATACCCTAAGGAAGCAAGAGAAAGAACACAAACAGATATATGCTCCCCATGTTTATAGCAGTACAGTCCACAAGAGGAGAAATCTGGAAACAACTCATATTCCCTGCAGTAGATGGAATAGATACAGAAACTTTGGTAAATACATACAATGGCATATTATACATCCATAACATTGACACTGAAACCACAAATCACCTCATGACATATAAGATGCTGGAAAGAATTATGCTAAGTGAAATTAGTTAATTGCAAAAGTATAGATATTGTATGAGTCTACTACTATAAGAATAAAAACCAAGACAACCTTCCACTCATGTCATCCAGTCTTCTAATCCAGTCTCCCAAGCAACAAAGTAGAGATCTTGCCTTGCCTTCATGAATCATACACAAAGCGCTCTATAGTTACACCTTTAAAACAACTCAGACAGACATCTCACGTCAGCTGGGGGAAGTGTTTCAGGATGTAGAAGAGCGAGAGGTCTGTTCAGTTGTAGCCATACAACATTGTGCTGAGATCACCCAAATCAACAAATACTCATGTGAGAGTGATAAGTGAAACTTCTTGGAAATTCAAGTCAGTATGAGGGAGGGGTGCTTACGGTTCTGAGAGGCAACTTAACAGGGAGAACATGTAACAGTACTTATATAGAGCCTAAAAGAAGAATATATCCAGTACTGCATTCCTAATTGACACATTTGACCTAGTTTCTATCTAGCTACTGATGACCTGGGCAACATGCTGTATACTATTGGTACTTTGGACTCTTTGGACTCTGTTCTTTCAAGGCACACATCATCCTCCATAGGCCACACCAGAAGGAGTTTATATAGAAATCCCACCAAGTGAACTATGCGTTACCCGAAACTCACCCTTAGCCATTAGTCTTAAGGCTGAAATTTCCTAGTGTTTAGAACCAGATGGCTACTATCCCACAGTTATGGAACTTGAGATTGTTGGACTCTGGTGAGAATCTCTTTGCCTTGGGGGTACCCAATGAATGGTGGACTGAGACTATGTTGTAGTTATATAATCATTTTTCAATTTGTCAGGATTAAGAGTGAAGGGGTGGAGTTTACTCTGTCAATCAGGTTATAGCAAATGAGGCCTCTGTGTGAGGATGGCCTTCTCCTGAAGATTCTAGGAACTCCTGTATTCCTCATTGGAGGCAGGAGACACACAGTCTCTCTGATGACTCCCTGGGATACCTAGCAGCTGACAAGACACATGGAACTACGCTAATGCCCTGAGCTGGAGAAGCCACATAGAAACCCCTGCCAGGGCTGAGATACTTACACTGCCGCTGGATTCACAAGACTTTCGACCCAAGTAGGTATTATGCCAAATACATTATGCCTGTTTTTGGCATAATGGTGTTTGTTTCCTGGGTCTGAAGTGGACTTTATAGATTGTTATCAGACATATGGGCTAATATCAGACTTACTGAATTGATCTGGACTGGGCTGGGATGTTTTCTTAATGTCAAATTATGCTTGTATATAAAGTTCTTTCCTACACACATATGAGTCTCTATGAATTTGTTTTACTAGTGTACCCAGAGCAACACAGATTATCATATACTTACTATTTTATTGCTCTTCTTGCTTTATGATGACATATATTAATCATGTAGCCATGGTTCTGTAAGTTGGATGTTTACTCTATCACCAACTGCAATAGTGTCCGGTCACTCAAGGTTCATAGGCAGCTTAAAATTGTGCAATGTCCCTTTCTCAGCAATGATTTAAATTTGACACCACTGCCTAAATTAATGACACCATCACTAGGATTACCTTATGCCCCAGGAGGATAATCAGTAATGTTTTCTAACACAAAATGATAATGAAGTCTCTAAAGTGAACCAGAGACATAGAAATCATATATATATATGATTATACATATATACATACATATCATATATATATGATTTCTATGTCTCTGGTTCACTTCATATATATATATATGAATGGATTTGGGGCTCTTATTTAATTCTAGCTATTATCTGAGAACAATTAGTGCTTATTACATAACTGAGCTTGATATTCTCTCTCATGAATACATCATTGAAGATATGGTTGCTGTAACAAAGTGTTGGGAAGAAACTAGATATGTCCTAGCTATCAGAAAGAATAGTGTCTGGAGTCTTAAAAGCTTGTATTTGAGCAAGTAACCATTTGTGTGAGGCATCAACTGGACCCACAAAGTAGAAGCTTACCAGCCTGTTTGATCTAAGGATTGTAACTGATAAAATGCAAACCTGAAAGAGAAAATGTTATCATAGTTTAAATTTTGCATACCTGGTTTGTGGAAGGCTATGGATGACAGTGGGACCCCCAAATCCTTTTGAGAGCAGTTGGTAGTGATATACAGGCACCTTCTATTTATTCTAGCCCAAGGGTTGCAGAAAATGATGTTTGCGTGGTCCATTCATACATTGGTCAGATTGTTTCAATATATCTTTTGGTTTTGATCACTCTTCTTTCCTCTGAACTTGAAGAGACCAATTTGTACTTTAGATGGCTGCTTACAAGCTTTTAAGATTTACCTCTACTCAGCAAAATATCATATTGAACATTGTCTTTGTACACTATTGTGGCAGTTACAGAATTTAATGTCAAGTTGAAAATTGAGTGACGGGGTGCCATCTAGCCTATCAATCAGGTCACAGCCTGGTAATCCCTTCTTGTGGGTATGGCCTTCTCCTGAGGATTCTGGGACTTCCATTCTCTTTATGTGATTGACATTTCTGTTGATAAGCCACATGGAGTCACACTGATGGCAGCCAGAACACTGGACATGCATCTAATTCCATTGGATCCACAGGACTTTTGACCCAATATCCCTAAATTCATACTTCATGCATTCTTAGTTATGGTTTTATTTGATGTTTGCAGCTTTCTCTTCTCATTTTGAGTGTGCCACATCAGGAAATGAAGCCCTTGAAGACTTTACTTCATCCACATCATTATGGTCAACTCTATTTTTAGGAGGTGGCTGTTCCTCAGTCATGTTTTAAGTGCCTTTTGACCTGAGTTACTTACCTTCTGATATTATCTCTAACAGCATTCTCATTTTATTCATGAGGTTTTCCGTACCTAGTGATGTCCATAAAGATGGTGTTCATAGGTTTTCAATTACTAATTCCTCAGAAATTAACAGCCTATTCTTTCTTTGTAATATGTTTTCAGTCTGAAAGCTCTGCTGAAATCTGTTCTGTTTGGCTGACCACCTCCCCCTCTCCCATGTGCCCTGGAACTGTCGGTCCCATTGTTTTCTCCTCCGGATTGTTCATCCAGCCTATCTTATTTAGACAGACCTGTGGAGATAATAACATGCACACACAAAAAAAGGCAGAGAAAAACCAAGCAACAACAAAATAACAACAATAACAAACCAATGACAAACAAAACAAAACAAAGCACAAGAAAGAAAAGCTTGTAGTTAGTTCAAGGATTGTTTGTTGGCCTTTAGGAGTGTTTTCCAGTCCAGTCTGTTGGGGCACCACGCCCTGACCCCAAAGTCCACCTTTAGCATTCCCTGGGGACCTCGCTGCTCTATTCTCTTGCTGTTCTGTCGCACCCCCTTAGTGTTTTGCCTTGGTGTGGTGGGATGAGATCCGGTGCAATTCCCACACTGTCTACGGTGTTGTCCCCTATAGGGTTATGGGTCAGTGAGGGGCGCCATATCTCATAGTGGGGCTGGCCATGTGGTCATCTCTGTAATATTGTACTTATGGATTTGATCTGGACTGGGCTGGGATGTTTTCTCAATGTATAATTGCTCTTTGATATAAAGCTCTTTCTTATACTCACATGAGTTTCTATGAAATTGTTTCTCTAGTCTACCCAGACTAACACACCTTCTCATGAGGATTCTGGGAACTCCCTCTGTCTTGATTCTGCCATCAGAAGAGGTGGGCCATTCTCTCTGCTTCACCTTCCTGCTCAGAAGCCAAATAGAGCTGCACTGATGGCAGCTACAGCCCTTGGGATGTGTCCACTGCTATTGTATCCACAGGACTTTCCATCCACCGACCTTTGAATTTCCTGAATTCAGCATCATTGCATGCATTGGGTGAGTCTAAAAAGGAATGTGCTGAGTGACTGTACCAAAAATAAAGTGTAACATTCAGCAATTTTAAGAGATAGCATAGGATTAACGACCGGTACTACTGAAGGTAAAAAAATCAAGGTACACTGAAAGCATTAGCCAAAAACAAGGCACTAGGAATTGAGGTACGTCCAATGGAAATGTTTCAATAGCTGAGGAAGCATTAGGAGCAATTACTCATCTATGCCAGGAAATTTGGAAGACAGCTGCTTGACCAACCAACTAGAGGATGTCCATATTTGTATGTGTTCTAAAAAAGTGATCCAACAGAATGCACAGATTATCAAATAATATTATCAGATGTAAGTAAAATTTTACTGAAGATCATCCAACAACTGTTGCAGCATTACACTACTAGAGGTTAGGTCAGATGCAGAAGAGGACATGGAACAATGAATACAAATGCTGACATCAGATGGATCTTAACTGAAACATGTTATTCAGGGAATAACTGAAACATGCTTGCTGGTGTTTTATGATTATGTCAAGTTATCCAACTGTGTAGCTGATAATAAACTATGGTTAGCCTTAATAAGAATGGGAATTCTAGAATATTTCATGTGATTATGCTAAAACTGTACATGGATTGTATTAATCTGGGTACTTTAGAGAAAGAAATCCACAGAAACTCATGTATAAGAGAGTTTTATATAAAGGTTAAGTGCACATCAAGAAAACAACCCGACCCAGTGCTGCTCAAGCCCACAAGTCTAACGTTAACCCATGAATCTATATGTCCAACACCAATCCACAAAGTCCTCCTCCATCTCACAAAACAGACACAATGATGCCGACTGCAGGAGGAAAGTCAAGTCACTGAATGTGTAAACATCTCAGCGCTGGCAGGGGACTCCACACAGGTACTCCAGCACCCAGGGCACATTGGAATAGGTCCATGTGGCTTCTCCTCAGGGATGTCTTTCAGGAAGTGAGCTTTGCCAGCTAAAGCTGGGAACTGGCTAAGGCAGCTGCACCCTGGTCCGACCATCAGAAAGAAAGAGACCCAAGAACAAGAAAGACAAGGCTCATCAAGCCATTTATCTCTCTGCCCACATGTGTCTATCGGCCAGGTTGGCACAATAAACTAACTACCTCATGGATCAAGAGGCAGTTATGTGAGTCGAATAAGGGAATACTGAATGGTATAAAATCAGGAAAGGTATATGTCAGGGTTACAACCTCTCACAATACTTATTCAAAATGCTTGATGACAAAATAATCAGAGAACGTAGATAATATGAAGAAAAAGGTGTGTCGGGATTGGAGGAAGACTTAACAACCTGTGATATGCAGATGACATAAACTTGCTTCCTCAGAGTGAGGAGGACTTGGATAACGTGCTGATGGCCACCAAGGGTTTAAGTCTTCAGTATGATTACAACTCAAAGCAAAGAAAAACAAGTCATGACATCTAGACATATAGATGACATCATGATATATAGTGAAAAGGTTGAAATCATCACGGATTTTATCTTGTTTGGATGCACAAACAATGCTCGTGGATGAGGCAGTCAAGAGATTAAATTAAACATTGCCTTAGGTAAATCTGCTGCACACAATTTCTTTAAATTGTTGAAAAGCAAGGATGTTACCCTGAGTACTAAGATTCATGAATGAAGTCATGGTGTTTTCAATTGCCTGTCAACCAAGAAACTTGTACCCAGAAAAATTATCACCCTTCCAATATGATGGGGAAATAAAAGTATATTAAGACAAGGAAAAATGAAAGGAATTCACAGATACAAGACCATTACTATAAAAACTACTAAATGGAGTACTATGGTAAAAAATCTGAGAACACACAAATCTGAAAGCAACATGCAAGACAATTTTTTCAGAAAATTACCACACACAATGCAACATCCAAAGCAGTGAATAAATACAAGAAGAACAAAGAAACTAATTACATCACACATTCATATACAACACACACTCACACACAATTATTAAGCAAAATGACAGTAACAAATCCATACATACCAATAATCTCCTTGAATGTTGATGGGTCAAATGCACCAATAAAGAGAAAGAGAGTAGCAGAATGGATAAGAAAATTGAAACCACAACATGCAGCCTACAAGAAAAATGTTTCAGAAATAAAAACATAAGCAGACTTAAAATAGAGTCTGGACCAAAGCATACTAAAAAATGGTAACCAAAATAAAGTACTTGTAGCAATATTAAATGCTAAAAAACAGACTTCAAGGAAAATAATGTAATAAAGGCAAGAACAGACACTACATAATAATTTGAGGAGCAATATCTCAAGGACACATAACTATAAATAATATAAGTGAAATAAGAGAAAGACCCTTGAAATACATCAACCAACTCCTCACAGAATTGAGGCAGGGTATAGACAGCTCAACAATAACAAGAGAGTTCAATATGCTACTCTGAAGGAAGGTTGGGACATGAAGAAAGAAATTTGATAAGACACAAAGGATTTCAACAACATAGTCAGCAAACTTAAGCTCCTAAACATACATAGAAAGTTACGTCCAATAAAAACAATTTTCCAATGCACATGGAATATTCACATGAATAGACAACATACTTGGCCACAAAGCATGTCTAAACAAATTAAAAAATTGATATACCAGTTTTCCTTTCAGACCACAACACTATAAACTAGAAATGTGCAATACAAGGAAGACAAAAATAATGACAGGCATATGAAGATTGCACAACATACTACTTGAAAATTATTGTATAATAAATTAAATAAGTGAGGAAATAATAAAATGCATTGAAAAAAAATGAGAATGACTACACAGCATATCACAATCTTTGGGAAAAAGCTAAAACAGTAATCAAATGTAAATTTATAGCATTCTATATAAACATGGAAAAAGAGGAGAAATCCAAAATCAATGCCTTAAAACATCACGACATCGCGTTCAAAACTGGAACAAGGACAACAACATAAATCCTCCAATAAAGGAAGAAATCATAAGGATCAAAGTAGAAATAAATTATCTTGGAAAAAATCAGTAAGACAAGCAATTAGTTCTTTAAAAAATTAACAAAACAAACCACTTGCAAACTTAACAAAGGGGGGGGGAGAAAGTTGCACACACCTATAATTGGTAATTAAAAGTGTGACATTACAACATAGCCAAACAAAATAAAAAGAATAATAATACACTACTATGAAGAACTGCACTCCAACATATTTGACAACCTAGAAGGAATAGGCAGGTACCTATCAATT
This sequence comes from Echinops telfairi, assembly GCF_000313985.2. NCBI lineage: Eukaryota > Metazoa > Chordata > Mammalia > Afrosoricida > Tenrecidae > Echinops > Echinops telfairi. Next base: position 654,577 of record NW_022103940.1, read on the forward strand.
CATCATTCACTTAATTTAGTACAGATGGATGTCAAAAAATTTAACAGACATAACAAAAGAAGAAATAGAGGTCATCAAGAAACTTCTAAGCATGAAAAGCCCAGGACCAGATACCAAGTATTCAGAGAAGACCTGTCACCAATGCTACACAAACTATTCCAAAATATATAAACAGACACCAAACTCCCAAACTCATTCCATGAAGTGAGCATAACACTGGTACCCAAACCAGGAAAAGATCCCACGAGGATAGAATATTGTAGACCAATATCCCTCATGAACATAGGGACAAAAATCTTCAACAAAAATTTGGCCAATAGACTCCAGTAACATATCAAAAAATAATTAACCATAACCAAATGGGATTCATTACAGAGATGCAGGGATGGTTCAGCGTTTGGAAAATAATCCCTACAAACCACCACATAAACAAGTCAAAGAGAAAAAAACACATGATCATATAAATAGATGAAGAAAAGGCATTTGAGAATATTCAAGACTCATTTTGGATTAAAACATTCAACAAAATTGGTATAAAAGGATTTTTTTCCTCAATATAATGAAAGCATTAAATGAAAAACCAACAGCCAACATCATGTTTACTGGGGAAAACTAGAAACATTTTCTCTGAAAGTGAGAACCAAAGATGCCCCCCCATCACCATTCTTATTCAACACCATACTGGAAGTTTTAACCAGAATCATGAGACACAAAAAGAAATCAAGGGAATATAAATAGGCAAGAAGTGAACCTCTATCTCAGATGATGTGATCCTATCTATAGAGAACTCCCAAGTCTCCACAAAAAGCCTCCTTGAAACAATTGAGGGATTCAGAAATATAGCAGGATACAGAATTAACAACCAGAAAAAAAAATGGATTCCTGTAAACCGGTGAAGAGAGCAATGAAAAAGTTATTAAGAATACAATACCATTCACAGTAATCACACAACAGATGAAATACTTAGGAACAAATCTAACCAAAGAAACAAAAGACTTGTACAGAGAAAACTACAGAACACTACTACAAGAAACCAAAAATGTCCTACACACATGGAAGAATATCCTATGTTCATGGTTAGGCAGACTTAATGTGAAAATGTCAATACTACCTAATGCAATCTACAGATACAAAATAATTCCAATCAAAATACTAAATACATTATTAAAAGAAAGAGAAAAACTAAATACCAACTTCATATGGAAAGAGAAGAGACCCATGATAAGCAAAGAACTTCCTTTAATGGAGAACCAAGTAAGAGGTCTCACACTACCTTACCTAAAATCCTACTGCATAGCCACAGTAGTCAAAACAGCCTGGCACTGGGACAATGACAGACAACAGAACAGAACAGAAAACTCTGAAGTAAATGTATCAACCTACAGGCAACTGATGTTTGAGGAAAGACATAAAAACTATCAAATGAGATAAAGACAGCGTCTTCAAAACAATGGTGTTAGATAAATTGGATTTCCATATACAGGTGAATGAAAGAGGACCCACATCTCTTCCCGTGCACAAAATGAACCCAACATGGAATAACGACCTAAATGGAAGCCCAGGGCTATCAGGATCATCAATGAGAAAATTGGAAAAAACTTAAGAGCCCTATAGCAGGACATATATAGTCTATCATGCATAATAAAAGGACACACAGCAGAAGAGCCCATATTGGGAAAAAAATAATTTACCAATGACACATTGGGCAAGGGTCTAATTGCCTAAATCTACAAAATTCTACAACCACTTGGTAAGAAAATAATAAATGCCCAATTAAAAAGTGAGCAAAAGACATGACCTGACAGTTCACCCAAAAATGACTATCAAACACATGAAGAAATGTTCACAATCACTACCTATCCTGGAGATGCACATTAAAGCTCTAATGAAATACTACTTTACACCCACATTGACAGCCCAATTTGAAAAAAAAGAAAACAACAAATGCTGGGGAGTAAGGGAAGAGAATGAAACACTATACACTGTTGGTGGGCCTGTAATACATACAGCCACTATGTAAAGCAATACGGTACTACCTAAAAAAACTGGGAATGGAACTCCCATATGATCAAGCACTACCATTTCTGGGCATAGACCCCACAGAAATGAGACAGAACATGAACGGAGGTGTGCTCTCCCATGTTTATTGCAGCACAGTTTACAATAGCTAGAAAGTGGATTTGGCCCAAGTGTCCAACAGTAGAATGGATAAAGAGACAATGATACATAAGCACAATGGAAAAATACGCATTCATAAAAAAATGGACGAAACCATTAAACACTGCATGATATGGATGGTCCTGGAATCCATTATGCTGACCTGGTTGGGTAAGCCCTAAAGGTCAAACATTGTATGAGCCCACTACTATAAGAAAACACATCAAGATGTCAGTAGGTTTCTGCTCTCAGAACAAATAACTTCTGATCTTGTCTCTCAAACAGAAGGGGAGAGAGCTTATCTGGTGCCCATGAATCATATATCACCAACCTTACATGCACCTCCTGTAAGAGCCACTGTGAAAGGGAAGAGCTCACCTCAGCTTGAGTCACTCCTTCAAGAAGATGGAAAAGGGAGAAGACCATCCACTTGATGCTATACAACATTGAGATAAAGTTGTAAATCAACAGACTAAATTTAGACAACAGATTTAGACAACGCACTAAATCAACACTCTACAGGAGTGAGAAGGGAATTCCATTGGAAAGTCAAATCAAGACCAAGAGGAGGAGGGAGCATCTAGATTTCAGAGGAGGCATATACACTTCTGCTAATGAGTAAATCGGTGATACTTCATATTGTGAAGGTAAGCACACCCTCCTTGATTTACATGTTGTACTTTGATAAGCAAGGTTCTACCCTTGTAAGTTAACATTACTGGAATCTTCCCCACACACCAACCCCCATGGTCAATATAAACAAAACTCAAGCATTTAAGAGTTCAAATTTATACAAGGAAACAACTCATAGATTGTGGTTTGGATCTGGATTACATTTACATAGCTTCCCTTTGCACAGTAGTATGTTAAATTGTGTGTGAGTAGTATGTTAAAATGTGTGAGGAAAGGTGTTTGTTCTTTAGGCAAACAGGACAGGACCACCACTTTTCATGGCCCAGGGAAGACAGCTGACAGCTTATCCTGGGGAGCTGATTGAAACGACTGGGTCTGTTTTTCCAGCTGAAATAATGAGACATCTCAAGTTAACTAGGGTCATACATGATCTGTGGACAAGTAAACGGTTTCTGGGCTCCCATGGCCTTGCTCGAAGCTATTTGCCATGAAGAGATCAATGAAAAAAAGGTGCTACAGCAAATGGTGCCCAGCTACCAAAAAGAATACCATCTGGGGACTTAAAAGCTTTTATTTTAAAAAGCAGCCATCTACGTGAGGCACCAACTAAGACCACATAGAAGCACAGCAGCCGGTGTGACCCAAGGATAATAAACAACAAAATACAAATACAAAGGAAGGAAAGGTATCAGAGCTTAAAATGTGAACACTCAATTTTCAGAAGTGTGAATGACAGTGGGAGCTGAAAATCCATCTGCAAGATGGATTAAGCCTCTGGTGAATCCTCTTTGTTTGTTTGTTAAGATCATTTTATTGGGGGCACTTACAGATTTTTATAACAATCCATACATCAATTGTAACAAGCATATTTGTACATATGTTGCTATCATAATTTTCTAAATATTTACTTTCTATTTGAGCCCTTGGTATCAGCTCCTCTTTTATTCCCTCTCCCCCCCATCCTTGTGATCCCTTGATAAATGATCAATTATTATTATTTTCATATCTTACACTATGTGTGTCTCCCTTCACCCATGTTTCAATTGGCCACCCCGCTGGTGGGTGGTGGTGGTAGTGTTATATGTTGATCATTGCCATCTGTTCCTCCCTTCTCATCCTTCTCCCCTCACTTTCCCCTTACCCTCATGCTATCGCCACTTCCATATTGTTCCCGAGGGGCATATCTGTCTTGAATTCTGTGTATCAAGACCTCTTATCTGTACCATTGTGTACGCTCCAGTCTTGCCAGAGCTGAAAAGTAGAACTGGGGCAAGGTGGATCCTTTTTGGAACTGGGTGATAGCTGGTCATTTGACCCATTTGGATCTGTTTTAGTTTTAAATATTTCTTGCTATTTTTACAACAGAGGTTTCTTCTCTGGCTCACTTTAATATTATTGGTGGTATTTTCTTTATTTTTTATTTTGTTTCCCAGCTTATGAAGCACAGGAAGGGCAGATGTATAAAGACAGTAAATGATGGCTTATCGGGGATGGGAAGGGAGATCGGAAGGTAATGGGAGCAAATAATAAATATAGGAGGACATGATAGAACTGATTGTAGTGATATATATACAACTCTTTTTAAATACAACTGAACTATGGGAGTGTATTGTATGTGAATTATAACTCAATAAAGCTATTGGGAAGAATTAATGTCCTGCATTTTTGTGAAGACAATTTTGATTCTCATAAAATATCCTAAATGTGTTTTGGAAATCATCAAGATGTTAGTAAAAGAAGATTTTTAGAACCTGTACTGAATATCCTATAACAATTATAATATGTAAGTGACATTTTCACAAGGTCAGCAGTTCCAACATAGCCACTCCATGGTAGAAAGATATAAATATTTGCTGCCATAAAGAGTTACAGCCATGAAAAACCAAAGGGAAAGTTTTATCTTGTCCTATAGAGTCACTGTGAGTTAGAATTTACTTGATAGCTATGGAGGGAGTGATAATTTGAAGAATGAATATTTGAAAATGAGCATAATATTTATAAGCTTTTTCCAAAACAATTACAATTATTATACATGGGCCATGGAAATTAAATATTCTGACTTCTGTACTTATCTTTCTAAGAGTTGAAGTTGGATTTGAAAAAGATTGTTCAATAAAGAAAAATAAAAGTTCTTTGAATTATCAGAATAATTGACATGAGAGAATAAAATCAAAATAATGTTAATAACTCACAAATGATTTGAATAATGAAAATCAAATATAGAAACCCAATTAGTGACTTTTGCCTTTAAATTAATGTGACTTAGTAGTTGTTATTTCTTTCATAGGAGCCAATAAAAGTTATAAATTAAACTAAAACAAAGTATATTTAGTTATTTAAAATTTTAGTAAAAGCAAGCCATTAAAAAATTATGTGCTTAAATTATTTCATTTAAAACGTGCTTAAGTTCAGGGCAATGCACTTCTGATTATATAACACACACATGAGCATACAGCATACACGTATAGGGGATTCCTACATGGAATATCTATAATTCCCCTAAGATGCTCCTACTTTTTATGTTTCTTTTTATTGTTCTTTTCATTCATAAAGCTTGGTTTTTAAGAATGTGCAATTAAGATGCAAATATGGGCCAGAGATGGCAAGAAAAATGGTCCATCCTGCCACCAAAATTATCACTGTACTGGAACGAGAAATTGAAACCAACAATATTGCAAATCTGGAAACATCAGACAAACATTTCAAATAAATCAGGTGCTTGGTGGAAGACTGCTGATTTTTCCAGGTAAGCCACGAGCACCACCTGCCTACTATACCCCATCCTCCAGCAGCATTTCAGTTGCATAGACAATGGTCCGTGTACTTCAAAATGCTGGCTAATTTCAAAGTAGGCACCTTGTCTGACCTCGGACAGGAACCTTATCAGGAAAAACAGAAACCTTGTCCTCCAAAGAGAAGGAGCTCTACAATTTGCTGTGAGACCCGATCTAGTGGTTCCATTAGGTTATGAGTGCAGACTTTACTGTGCATTCTGGCATAGTTCCTTTCACATATGAACCATCTCCCTGTCAGAAGATTTAAAGGATCTACACAACATTATCTATTTATTTACTTTGCTAAATCTGTCAGGCTACTACTTGATTGCAGAAATAAAATAGTTGAAACACATATTTTGTAAAACTTGGCATGGAAAAGTACTGAAACTATTAACAGTAGCTTCCATTAAGTAAAAGCATCTTTAAAGAGCGGTAGAAGATATTTTTGAAGTAATGACCAAAACCCCTGAAGATTTTACAAAGAGTATGAATATACAAATACAAGAAATTCAATGTACTTCAATTTGGATAAAAAAACAAACAAACAAAATCCACATCAAGGCTCATTACAATTAAAGCTGGGAGAACCAAAGCTAAAAAAATAAATCCCAAAAGAAACAAGTGAAGGAAACTGTCATATACAAGTACTGTTCAGTAAGACCAAGTACTGGTTCCTGCTCAGAATCCATAAGGATCAAAAGTTATCTAATCTATTTAAAGTTTTGAAACAAAGAACAACTAAACAAAATATCTCTGTATTTGACAAAAATATACTTCATAAGTGAAAATGAAATAAATACATTTCCAGATTTTAAAAAGCTTAGAGAATGTGTTATAGACCTTAAAAGAAATATTAATGAAAGGTTTATTGACTAAACGTAGAGGATACTTAATAGCAGTTTGCAGCCATGAAAAAGGATCTATGGTGAAAATAATTTCATAGGAAAATATAAAGGCTAGTTTTGTAGCAATATCAGATTGAAAATCTGGTTGTAGTTTCCTACATGGTTAAAAATTGCAAATTCTAAAACAATATGATAAATTCATCTTGTTAATAATATATAAAAGATGTACTTTGTGAAATAATAACATAAATGAAGCAAGAAGCATTATAGGAATGGTTTGTTTATGTTATTAATGTTAAAGTAATATCAGCTTAAATTAAATTATGATGTTAGGTGTGATTGCCACAATAACTGCAAAGTTGACATTCAAATAATTATAAAGGAAATGAGAAAGAAATCACAAGTTTCACTACAAAAAATGAACTAAACTAAAAACAGCATTAAAGGAAATTACACTAAAATTTTAAAGACATAAAATACAAAGACAGAAGTAAATACTTCCTTGTCTGTAACTACCTTAAATATATATAAATGGATTAAATTCCCTGGTTAAAAGGTGCAGATTTGCAGATTTTATTTTTAAAAAAAACATTATTTATCAGTATCCTATATACAGATATATTTATTAGACCCAAAGACTCAAGCAGGTTGAACGAAAGGTGTGACAACAAATATTTCATGACACTAGTACCCAATAGGGAAAGTGGGTGATGATTTTAATATCAGAATAATTAAAATTTAAGTCAAAAATCTATTACAAGAGGATAAAAGAGCATTATATAATGGTGAATCAATTAAAAAATTTTAAAATGAATAAAATAATCAGAATAATATAAGAATTATATATGCACCTAACCCTAGTTGTGCACTGAGTTAAGTGCTGGACTGCTAATCACAAGGTCAGTGGTTCATACCCTCCAACATTCTGTAGCAGAAAAATGATGCTGCTTGTTCCTATATAGATTTAAAATCTTGGAGACCCTATGGAGCACTTTCACTCAGACCAACTTGCTCACTATGGATCAACAGCAGTGAGTTTTTAAACATATTTGAGCACCAGAGCAAATTAAAGAAGCACTAAAAGTAGTAAGATGGAGAAATGGACTGGATATAATAACATTTGGGAAATTCAATATTCAAGTTTAATAATTGACACTATATCTAGGAAGAAAATAACTTTTAACCATAGAAAATGTGAACAAACTGGATATCAAAACAATAGACATTCTACTCCAGCTCACACAGGTCAATCTTCAGGACAGATCATATGCTGAGTCAGAAAACAAGTCTAAATAAACTTAAAAGGATGTAAATCATACAAAATATTTTATCTGACTATAATAGGATAAAACTAGAAATAAATAATAGGAAAAATGAAATATATATTAATATGTGAATATAAAAACACACACTATTAAAAAAATAGGTCAAGGAAAAATTACAATAATCAGAAAATACTCATAGTATTGAATGAAAATGAAAGAGCAGCACACCAAAACTTATAGGATGTAATGAAGGGAGTTCTTAGAGGAAATTTATAGAAATAAGTTCTTATGAGAGAAAAGAACAAAAGATCTGACGTTCATAACTTTACTTTATGAATAGATTAATTTTTAAAATAAAAAATTAAACTCAGAGCTATCAGAATGAAGGAAATGACAATGATCACAGAAGAAATAAATTAAATGAAGAATTAAAAAAAGGAAGAATTTATGCTGAGTGAAATAAGTCAATCCAATGTTATATAATTTCAATTATAAACAAGGAAGATATATAAAGTTCAAGGTCTATTAATGATGACCAGAAGCAGGGCAGAGACATGGGAAAGGAGATAATCACTTATAGAGTACTGAGTTTTGTTTACAGCAATGGTAAAAGCAATCTTGATTAATGCTAGGTTTGCACAGATGATTTTTCTAATCTCAATAAGTTATACACACATAAAAATTTGAATTGGTAAAATGTATGTGAAAGATATACCACAATGGGAAAAAAGTACCTGCTGAGATTGTGTATGTATCACCAAACACCTTATGGAATTTAATTCCTTGGTCTCTACCTTCAGGGCTACAAAGAAATGTGATAATCCAGTTAATTTACCAATTAAATTGGACAGTCCACTTAATATTCCAGTTAATAACAAGTTCAAGTGATTCTATTGTTCATAGTAAAGTTTATGTCATCTCAAAAGCTTGCGAGCAGCCATTCAAAGTATAGCAATTTGTCTTTATTTGCCTGGTGCAACAGTTTTTCTTTATTTGGAGGAAGGAGAGTCAATAATACTGTTTGCCACAGTATGGGATTCAATTCAGAGAACCCTATAGGATAGAATGGGACTGTCCCACCAGTTTTTCAAGGCTATAATATCTTATGAAATCATTGTCACTTATTTCTCCTGTGGAGTGACTGGTGAGTTCAAACCAACTTTTTAGGTCAACAGCAAAGTGCTTAACTGCTACACAACTGCAGTTATTTGAGTCAGGAATAGGAGGATACGTAATACGTGAATAGTTGACTCCATATACAAATACCTCTTTTATCATGAGCTCAGAAGGCTGAATTTTTGGGTTTTTAAAATCATTTTATTAGAGGCTCATACAACTCTTATCACAATCCATACATACATCAATTGTGTAAAGCACATTTGTACATTCATTGCCCTCATCATTCTCAAAACATTTCCTCTCCACTTATGTCCCCAGCATCAGGTCCTCATTTTTCCCCTTCCTCCCCTCTCCCCCGTCCCTCATGAGCCCTTGGTAATTTATAAATTATTATTTTGTCATATCTTGCCCTGTCCGATGTCTCCCTTCACCCACTTTTCTGTTGCCCATCCCCCAGGGAGAAGGTCACATGTAGATCCTTGTAATTGGTTCCCCCTTTCCACCCCACCCTCATTCTACCCTCCTAGTATCGCCACTCACACCACTGGTCCTGATGGAATCATCCGCCCTGGATTCCCTGTGTTTCCAGTTGCTATCTGTACCAGTGTACATCCTCTGGACTAGCCAGACTTGCAAGGTAGAATTCGGATCATGATAGTTTTTATGAAAGATTCTACAGACAAATAATAACTAAATGGAGGGAAATATATAGAGAACATAATTTCATAGAATACAGAATTTCTAGAGACATAAAGGCCAGAACCCCAGAAACCCAGAAATGATCTTTAAGTCTTAAACTAAAAATACACCCTTTATTCTTCTTAAAGCTCAAACGATATTATTGTTAGGTGTTGTCAAGCCAGCTACAACTCATAGCAACAACCTTATGAATAACAGAATGAAGCACTGCCCTCTCCTGCCTTATCCTCACAATTGTTATATTAGAGACCAATCAAGCTAACTGAGGATCTTCCTTTTTTTCACTGACCCTTGACATTACCAAGCACCATGTTCTTTCCCAGGGACTGATCTCTTCTGATAACATGTTCAGAATAAGAGATAAGAAGTCTTCCCTTCTTCACTTCTAAGGAGTGTTCGGCTTGGACTTCTTCAAAGACTGATGTGTTTGTTCTTCTGGAAATCCATGATACTTTAAATATTTCAGCTTAACTAATAATGAATGTTTATCTTAGGCAATGTACTACTTTAAGATCTTCTTATATGGGATCAAATTTATGACAGAAACTCTAAAGTTTAAATAGGAAATTTAGGAAGTATTGAACTGATGTTAATGAATGAGGAGCATCTCATAAAAGGAGAGTCGAAATAGTTGTACAGATACAAGAATAAAATCATTGAATTATGAATGTAGAAATTGTTGAATTAATGTAGTTCTGCTAAGCTTATTTTCAACAACAAAAATAAAATATAGAGAACCAAAATTTGAAGATTATATATACGTACATATGACCAATAAAGTTGACAAACTTTAATTATACTGAAAAAAAACAAAAAAGAAAACTATAAACATCTAAAACCAGAAATGAAGTGTAGGACATTCCAATGGAGCTAAGACTGAAAATAGGGAACCAGAGATACAATATGAAACAAAGACGATTAGGAAGTAAAAGGATGGAATCATGTAGAACTCACAAATGAAAAGGACGTCAAGTACACAACTTGGGTGAAAACAAACCAAACTCACTGTCATCAAGTCAATTTCAGTGAATTCTGACTCAGCCTGCAAATGCAGGGTAGAAGTACCCCTGTAGAGTTCTGAGACTGTAACGCTAATGGAGTAGAAAGCCCCATCTTTCTCCCATGGCGCAGCTAGTGGTTTTGAACTGCTGACCTTGTGGCTAGCATCCCAATGAGGAACCAGGGCTCCTATGTTGTTTTAAAGGGATGGCAATACACAATAAAAGGGTGGCTGACAAAAATTATGGGAACAGGGTAAGACATGCAAAAGTCTACAACTATGGTGATGTTTGAGTAGATAAATAGGCAGACATTGAGACTAAAAGGGTATGGGTGGAAGAGTGGAAATAAATCCCCAAATACGCATAGTCTTGGGAGAGGATATTTGTATCTTTTCTGCAAATATGTCCGCACATGTGGTGGAGCACATATGAGGCAAAATAATAAAAAATGTTTGACATAATAAAACACATTGAAGAAATGAATTACAGTGAACCCACGCCACTTCGCGCTTTGACTTCCGCGGCTTCACTCTATCGCGGTTTTTGTGTAACAGCGCATGCTCTGTCATTACTGCCACTGATTGGCTCATACTGTACACACTTCTGTCTGCATCACTACGTATCGGAGCTATGTATCAGATGCATTTTCGTTTAATAAATTGGGTAATACGGGTGTAATGGTGACTAAAGGGTGTTTTTTCATGTCTTCTATGCTCTAACTACGAAAATATTTGATTTACAAATAAGGAATCCTACTTCGCAGAATTTCATTTATCACGGTAGGGTCTAGAACCGATTAACCGCGATAAACGAGGGTTCACTGTACTAGGCCTTGGATAGCAGTTCCATGGTCTTAAGGGACACCAAAGACAGCTGGCATTGTACAAGTCTAAAAAGACAACGCTCTATGTCATCATAGTTTGGTAAACAGTGAATAGAGTCCTAAAAGTTCATGGGTGGCTATCCAAGGTGCCACTATTAGTCTCTCCTTGTCAAGAGGAAAGAAGAGTGACTGGGAAAAAAGACCAAACAGGGAGACAATTAATCCAATTATTTAATGGTCTAAGTGGACATTAGTCTCCACTGCATGAGAGCAGAAGTAGATAGTGCATAACTATCACTACCCGCTTCTCTAAAAGGGATTCTGTTGGGAGGTCCTGCATGGAGTGGAGGAAAAATGTGGAAGAAAACTCAAAATCTGAAAAAAATATCAGGATTACTAGCCAGTTAAAGACTGGGAAAATCCCAAGACTATGGCCTTTAGTCACGTCTGGAATTCAACTGACTCCCATAATTTTCAGCTAAACAATATCCAGACCTATAATGGAGAACAATAACACCAGAGAAGCATGTCTATATTAGAATCATCAGCCATTTGAGGTTAAAAAAAAAAAAGCACCAATTACCCAAGGGGGAAAAAACAAGGGTTAGAGAAAAAGGAGGCATGGAAACAGCAAAAACAGGGAAGAAGTAGAGTAAGTGGTATTAGATTGCAATCATGGAAATAAAGCACGATGTGTAGGAATTGTTGAATGTAAATCTGCTGATGTAAACCTTCACCCAAATTACAATCATAAATTTAAAAAATAGATTAGAGTATATGATACCTCATCATAATTATACCTTTTCTGCATATAAGGTTTTTTATCAGCAGAATAAAGAATCTATCTATGGAATGAAAGAAAAATAAACATATAACTGATGCAGGTTTAATATCCAGAGTACATGAAGAATACGTTCAGGAACAATTATAAAAATAAAAATAAGTAACTCGATAAAAAATGGGCAAAAGACTTGAATAGATACAAAATAAGACATAGAAATGGACAATTAGTCCATGACCATAAACTCAATTTATTTAGTTGTTTTAATATAGTTTCTATCAAGTTGATTTCAACTCATGCTGACCCTGTGTGTTTAGTGTAGAGCTGATCCATTGGGTTTACAAGGCTGTGAACTTTCAAAAGCAGATCACCATTCCTGTCTTTCCTAGGAGCCCCTAGGTGGGTTGAACTGGCAAGGCTCCACCTAGTAGTTGAGTGCTTAACCATTTGCACTACACAGGGACCCCTTCTTTAGTTATTAGGGAGATGAAAATAAAAATCACAATGACATACCACTTCATAACTACTAGGGTGATTATTATAAAAACAAGCAAACCTAAAAGAATTCGGGGAGGGGAGCACGAACAAGTGCTGAGGAAGGTGTAACAAATTGGGACCCTCATAAATTGTAGGAGGGATTTTAAAATGTTACTGCCACTGTGGAAAAACTGTTTAGTGGAATGACATAAATGTAGAATTACCATAAAAAATAAAACCTTAAACTAACTGCCATTGAGTCAAATCCAAACCCTTACAACACTAGATAGGCTTTCTGAGGCTTTAAATATTTCCTGGAATTGATAGCTTAATCTTTCTTCCCTTTACTGGACAATACTACCAGGGCTTCTTACGATATGACCCAGAAATTCCTAGGTGTATATCCACAGCTTTTGAGAACAGGGACTCAAACATATACTTTTTACCAAATTTCTTTACATCATTAGGCAAAATAACCAAATGATGGAAACAGCCCAAGTGTCCATCAAACACAGAATAAACAAAATGTGGTATATTCATACAGTAGACTATTATTCAACCATAAATAGAAATTACATTATGGTGCATGGTACAGCAACAACGATCTTTGAAAATAGTATATTAAGAGAAATAAACCACCAAAGAATAAAGAACATGATTGAACTTCTATGAAATATTTATGATAAGCAAATGTAAATAGTCCAAGTTTATGAATAGTTACCAGTGATAGGTTGGAATAAGAAATGAAACAATATTGCTTAAGGGGTCTTGAGTTACTGTTAATGGTGATGATACAAAAGAAAAGAGTAAAAAAATTCATTGGGATGGCTGAAAAACAAGATGAACACAATTAATGTCATTTAATTTTATCAATAAAAATGATGAATTGGAGAAACTTTCTTGTATATATATTTCACCACAATATTTCAAAGGCAAACATATCATCTTACAATGTTATAAGTAATAACAAATACATTGAGTATTAGAATAATAGCATTTCCTCAAGAGAATGAGCATTATATTTTTTCTTGGATAAACAAGATATTCCCATAGAAATATTGATGGGAAATATAAAATGGTCAGAAGAGCAGGGGAGTCCTACAAAAGAATATTTCCTATTTTTATTCATTACTATCAGCAGTACTGCATTTTTTGGTTAGAATCCAAAGTGAAGTAAAGCCATAATATATGTTCATTGAAATTTATATATACATTTACAGAAAAGAACAGTGAATTAAATTTCTATTTAACATATTTTTAAAAATTCATTCAAGATATTTAAAGTGTACAGATAAGTTTTACAAGTGTTGTGCTATGCCAAATCCAGTGACATTCATACATGTGTAAGAAAGGGCTTAATAGCAAGAAGTAATTATAAATTGAGAAAAATCCCAGCCCACTCCAACTCAAGATCAAAATTCTGATACTAGTCCATAAGTTCCTTTTCAGATTCACGAAGTCACATGCAATGATGCAGAATTCAGGAATATCATAGGACAGTGGCTGCAATGTTTTGTGAATCCAATGGCATCTCCAGGGCTCTGGCAACAACCAGGGTCAGCTAGCAGGAAGGTGAAGGCAGAGAGAGAAGGGGAGGTTTCCAGGGCCCTACTTATGGGAAGACCACTCCCACAAGCAGGTACTATCAGGCGGTGACCTGATTGACAGGTGGAATACCACACCTACACTTTTATGTATCTTTAAGTTGATATGAAATTGTGTAACTAGCGCATTTGTGGTAATTAATTATAACATGTTGTTTTCACAGAAAAAAGATTTACAGTAGAGAGTTTAAAGAAATGAACAAGTCTGTATACAACAACTACTCTAAATAATGTTTTTCGTTAAATTGAAATAGCACATGGCATCATTATGGTCACAGTCATTTATGTGGGAGAAAAAAAGTGACTTCCAACTCAAACTGTTAGTCTCTCACTAGAATGAAATACTTCCTCAATCAAACTTAAGACCGTCAAATATTTCTAGTAATTTTTCTGGAAAACTTTATACCCTAGCCAAAGGTGACATAGTCATAATACATTATGTAATCTACTAACTGTGGGAAATAATCAAAATTTTTGAGGATTTATACTTAAAACTTTAGAAACATTAGTTCAAAAGATGTAAATTTCTTTTCTGAATCAACTTCACTTATTGCTAAATCATTCTAAGGATTTTATCTTTCTCTTTAGGATATAAGTATCCAATGACACAAGTGGATAAAATATGCAGCTACATCCCAATTTTCAGTGATAAAACACAAAAATTTGGTCACTGGGAGAAAGTTATACACATTTGGTAGCTATTACATTAGTCGTGTTAAAATAAGAAAATTAATTAAAATAAACTCTTGAAGTTGAGGCTTTTTGTTTGTGTATAAAGATTTATAGCCTAGGAAATCCAAAGGGACAGTTCTATTTTATTCTGTAGGACCATGATGAGTCAGAATTGACTAAATGGCAGGTTCATTTTTGGCAAATAATTCCATTGATCTAAACAGTTTTATACTGGCATGAAATATTGAGTGTAACTTCTTAAATGCACAGTATTAAAAATAAATTACTGCAATGACATTAAAAGTTTAAAGATTATGAAAGTATTTTCTAGAGCTATTCAACTCAATGTTCTGAAGGAATCTCCAACTTCAATTAAAACTGAAATTTCATGAATTATATTTTTAGTTTCACTGTCTGCCTCAAAGGAAAGAAAGAGAAACCTCCCCATACTATTTTCCCACTAAAAATGCCACGAGTTCTGTAGGTATACAAGTATATATAACACAGGCTGTGTATTGGATTCTGTTATTTCCTTGTGGGCGAAGGGAGACGTCAGACAGTGTAAGATATGGCAAAATAATAATAATTTATAAATTATCAAGGGTTCATAAGGGAGGGAGGAGGGGGGAGGGCTGGGAAAAATGAGGAGCTGATACCAAGGGCTCAAGTAGAAAGCAAATGTTTTGAGAATGATGAGGGCAACAAATGTACAAATGTGCTTGACACGTGGATGTATGTATGAATTGTGATGAGTTGTACAAGCCCCCAATAAAATGATAAAAAATCATCATTATTACTTTTCATAATTTTCTTGTGTGTGTTCTTTGGGTTAAATTAAGCCAAGAGAGAAACATTTACAAGATTTGAAAGGCCGAAAATAATGTACAGTAATATATACAGTTATAGATAGATGATAGATAGATAGATAGATAGATAGATAGATAGATAGATAGATAGATATAGTTAGGGTTTATATAAACTTAGCTGGGCATTTGTTTGGCAGATAAGGTCTAATCTTCTACCAAGATGTGATCAAACACAATGTAATCAATTCCATAATGGGATATGCTGTTAGCAGCCAATCAACTGAAAGACAATTAGGTTGGAATGCAGCCTCCTTACTGAGGTCACAGCTCTGATGCAATTGAACAGAAGATTGCTCAGGGGTGTCACTTACTTCTTACATAAGGACATGCTATGGCAAAATTTATGTATTTTCTGCTGGATAGGGATCCTCAATACAGTTAATTGACCTCTCTTTCTTCTTGAGCCAATGGACTGCCATACTGCCTGCCAATCCTGGAAGCCATCTGACTTGCCAAACATTGATTCATTTCCTTCTCTGTTCTAGTCAAAGCCCTAACCTGCTGATGTGGGACTCATCTTCCCCTGCAGACACCAGCCTATGGTATTCCTTCCAATCTTATTTTCAACAGTCACTGAAGCTTCAAGAATCAGAGTCAGGAGAAGACTTCAGCTAAACATCTATTCACTGACTTGGAACCTCCTTACACTCAAGCTGTCTTTCACGCACAATTGTATGAGCCATATGTTGATAAAAGTCTCCCTAAATCTCTCTCTTAGATAGATAGATAGATACTGTTGGAGTTTGGTGACATCAAGTTGTTTCTCACCCATTGGGACCCTATCCACAACAGAACTAAACAATTTCTGGTCCTGTGACATCCTCACAATTGTTTTTATGCTCGATCACATTGTTGCAGCATTGGGTAAATCTATCTCATTGAAGGCCCTCCTCTTTTCCATTGCCCAACTACTTTAAAAAGCATGATGTCCATCTCCAGGAACTGGTCTTTCCTGACAACATGTGCAAAGATATAGGCATATAGATAGATGACATATACAGATATATATTACTGGCTTTGCTTCTCTAGAGAACCTAGCCTAAGACAGTCACTATGAGTTATACATATTGCTGAGATCTTCCAACAACAGTTGCAGCACTACATAGACAGGGAGCTGCCAGAGGTTCAGGCCAAATTCAGAAGAGGACGCGGAACAAGGGATATAAATTTTGATGTCAAATGGATTTTGGTTCCAATCAGATAATACCAAAAATATGTTTACTTGTGTTTTATTGACTATACTAGAGGGACATCATGCTTGGTAAAGTAGAGGGACAGTGAAAATTAGGAAGGCTCTCAATGAGATGGATGTACACAATTAGTGGATGCAACAATGGAATCAGGCTTAGCAATTGTGAGGATGGTACTGGATCAGTAGTGTTTCTTCATGTTGTGTATTGAGTTGTTGTGGGTTGAAATCAACTCGATGGCACCTAAAAACAACAACATGAGTTATAATAAATTCAACATATACAGGACTTCCATATCTCTGTATTTTTAGGCTTCAAAATTTTTGTGGAAAATTTTTATTATCTTTTAATGTCATTTCTTCACAAACTCTCAGAAGCACCTTATATTTATATAGATATTACTGTGTATGTAATACACACAGAGATGTAACTGGAAAATGAAATCTCTATATCTCGCCTTTATTCTTTTCTACCCTCTATTCAACATAACTGTTCATCCTATTGCCCTGATTACAAACCACAAACCCAGTCCAATCACCAGATGTCTTAATTCCAGGAATATTCTAAAATGACAATATTGTTTTAAAAGCAAGAGAAGAGAAAATTCATATGAGAAAATAGAAATGAATAAAAATAAAAATTTATGATGAAAAAAATAAAGTCCCATATATTAATGATTTAAATAAAAGCAAGTAAAATAATCTGTAATTAAAACGCAAACATTGACCTTTAATTAAGAAAAGAAAAAAGCAGCTTTTTATTTTTCAGGAGGCATGTATAAAATGCGAGTTTACCGAAAGATTAAAAGATAATCTCTCTTTTTTTTAAAAATCATTTTATTGGGGCTCATACAATTCATCACAATCCATACATACATCAATTTTGTAAAGCACACTTATACATTTGTTGCCCTCATCATTCTCAAAATTCGCTTTCCTCTTGGGTTCCTGGAATTAGCTCATTGTCCTTTTTCCCCCCGCCCCCTCTCTCCCTACTGCCCCCTCCCTCATGAACCCTTAATAATTTATAAATTATTATTATATCTTATCTTACATTGCCCGGTGTCTCCCTTCACCCACCCTTCTGTTGCCCATCCCCCAGAGAGGAGGTTATATGTAGATCCTTGTAATAGATTCCCCCTTTCCACGCCCCCTTCCCTCCCCTTATCGCCACTGCCACTGTTGGTCCTGAGGGATTCATCTGTCCTAGATTCCCTGTGTTTCCAGTTCCCATCTGTACCGCTGTGCATTCTCTGGTCTAACCAGGTTTGCAAGGCAGAAAAAAAAACTTAATCTCCAGTATATACAACTATAAGCTGTGGACATTAAATAAGGGAGAACCCAAGT
The DNA here is from genome assembly GCF_000313985.2 of Echinops telfairi. Taxonomy (NCBI): domain Eukaryota; kingdom Metazoa; phylum Chordata; class Mammalia; order Afrosoricida; family Tenrecidae; genus Echinops; species Echinops telfairi. The sequence continues at coordinate 672,832 of NW_022103940.1, forward strand.
AAAAGTCTAAAATATATCAAGAGAAAAGTAAACTGGTCTAACTCATTGTATGAGACCAATGTTACCAGAGACAGACTATGAAAACCAAAGCAAACCAAAGAGAGATTATGAAAACAAGAGAGTTCATGATCTTAGACACAAAATATTTTAATTAGCAAATTGATTTATTTATATTATGCAAGGAAGCTTCAAAATTTGAAAATTAATGCAATCCACAATAATAAAACGCTAAAGTCATGTCAACTGATGCATAAACAGCACTTGGCAGAATTCAAAATCGTTTTATGATAAAATATTTTAGCAAGTATGGAGGAAATGTACCTCTGATTGATGAATAGTTATTATAGACTGAATTTTGACCCCTGCTGCCCCCAAAAAGGTTAAGTTGAATTCCTAGCTATTGTTCCCATGAATGTGAGCATATTCAAAAATAGGGACTTTGGATATTTGATTAGTCAAGATAAATTCATATAGGAGAAGGGTGAGTCCTATTCCCATATTATTGGTGCCCTTTAAAATAGGAAAAGATAGATACAGGGAGCTAAAATTATGATATGTGACACTAAAGCTTCAAACTAAGAAATATTTATAGTTTCCAAAGTTAGCAGAGAGCTGTGGAACAGATTTTCCCTGAAAGCCTCATGAGGATTTAACACTGTCAACAATCTAATCTGGAACCCTCAACTCTCCCCTCATCCCACCAGTGAACAATAAATTTCTGCTTTTATAAGCTACCCAATTTGTGGCATTTTCTTATGACAGCCCTGGGTAAATAATGCAAATGATTGTTAGTTAACTTCACATTTAGTACTAAATGACTGAATTATTTCTACTTAAGTGTAGGAAAAAGAATTAGTCCACGAACACCATTCTTATTTCACTTACATATAAGTACAATAACATAAGTGTGAGATATGTACACTATAGATGGTAAACTGTGTTTGAACATTATCTTAAGAGATCTAAATAATGATGGAATATAATTGAAGCACTGAACATTTTGATATTGTCAATATCTTCCCAAATTCACATACAGCTGCATTAGAATCCCAATTGAAATCTCAACTGTTGTTGCTGTTAGGTGGCATTGAACTGGTTCAGATTCATAGAGACCCTATGTATAATAGAAGGAAACATCACCCAGTCTGTGTCATTCTCACAATTGTTCTTATGTTTGAGCCCATTGTTGCAGTCACTGTGTCTATCCATCTTATCCAACATATTCCCCTCTAGTTCATTGCCTCTGTACTTTACCAAGAACGATGTCCTTCCAGAGACTTGTCTTTCCTAACAATATGTTCAAAGTACGTTATATGAAGTGTCATCATCCTTGCATATAAGGAGCATTCTGGTTGTACTTCAAAGACAGAATTGTTTGTTCTTTTAGCAGTTCATGATACTTTCAATATTCTTGCCAGCACCACAAATCAAATGCTTCAATTCTTCTTTGATCTTTCTTATTTCATGTCCAACTTTCACCTGTCTATGAGACAATTGAAAATATCGTGGCTCTGGAGATCCCCTTGCAGAGGGGTCTCGGGGAGGAGACTAGTCAGTCAGGGTACGATGGAGCTACGATGAAAAATACAACTTTCCTCTAGTTCCTAAATGTTTCTTCCCTGCTCCCACTATCATGAAACGAATTCTACCTTGCAAGTCTGGCTAGACCAGAGGATGTACACTGGTACAGATAGGAACTGGAAACACAGGGAATCCAGGGCGGATGAGCCCTACAGGACCAGTGATGTGAGTGGCGATACAGGGAAGGTAGAGGGAGAGTGGGTAGGAAAGAGGGAACCGATTACAAGGAACTATATGTGACCTCCTCTCTGGGGGATGGACAACCGAAAAGTGGGTGAAGGGAGACGTCAGACAGGGCAAGATATGACAAAATAACAATTTATGAATTATCAAGGGCTCATGAGGGATGGGGTAGTGGGGAGGGAGGGGAAAAATGAGGACCTAATGCCAGGGGCTTAAGTCGAGAGGAAATGTTTTGAGAATGATGAGACAAATACGCTTTACACAATTGATGTGTGTATGGATTGGGATAACAGTTGTATGAGCCCCTAATAAAATGATTATTTTTAAAAAAATTAAAAAATAAATTAAAAAGAAAAATGAAAAAAAAAGAAAACGTGGCTTAGGTCAAGCACACCTTCGTTAGATTTTGTCCAGCAGATATATCCAATGCAATGTGTTGTTCAATTTCTTGACTGCTGCATCCATGAGAATTGATTGTATATACAAGCAAGATAAAATATTTGACAACTTTCAAAAATTTCTTCATTAATTATGATGTTTTTCATTGGTTCAGTTGTGAGCATTTTTGTTTTACTTACATTGAGTTGTAGTCTATGCTGAAGACTTCAGTTCTTGATCTTCATAATCAAGTGCTTCAAATTCTTATCATTTTCATCAAGCAAGGTTGTGCCACTGTTTATCACAGGTTGTGAATGAGCCTTTCTCCAATACTGATGCTGCATTCTTCTTTACATAATCCAGCTTCTCAGATTGTTTTCTTAAAAATATTTACAATTTCAATAGATAGAGGAATAAGCATTTCTACATTAATAGCCGGAGGCTTCTATATGCACTTTCAATAATGGACAGGACATATAGACCTAATACCCACGAGGAAACAGAAAACAATAATGACACTATAAATTAATTAGGGCTGAAAAATACTTATGTGACACTTCATTTACCTACAGATGCATGTAAACTCTTCTCCAATGTATACTGTATAGACCTTGTACTATGTAACATAAATAGCTTCAATCAATTTTAAATATTTGGGAACCACTTAACAAAGCTTCACCAACTGAAATGGAATAAATTTAGAAATCAATAATAGAAGAAAAACTGGGAAATACTTGAAATTGTTAAAATTATGCAGTGCTCTAGTAAACAATCAATAGGTCAAAGAAGAGATAACAAGATAAATTTATAAATATTTAAAGACAAATAAGAATGAAAGCAGAATATACCAAAACTTATGAGATGCAGTGAAGGTAATTCTCATATTTGTATATATCTACATTTTTAGAAAACAAAGAAAAAACCCAGCAATATAGTTTATCTTTGAGAGAGCAAAAAAGAAAAATCAAAACAAATCCAAATCAACCAGAAGAATATGTTAAGATAAAAATGGAGACAAATGAAAGATAGAATGATAGAGGAATAATATCAACAAAACTAAAAGTTGATCATTGTAAAGATAAGCACAAACTCCTAGTTGGACTGACAAAAAATAAAAAGAGAGAAGGTGATGAATTGGAATGTGATGATAAAACTGGAAATGAATGCGGTAATATTACTACCAATTTTACAGAATTTAGAAGGATAATTAGTATAGAATGAACAATTGCATGCCAACACAGTAGATAATCTATATGAAATCAATAAATTCATAGAAACATACAAAATTAACTAAAAATGAAATGGAAAACCTACACACTTATAAAAAATGAACTGGTAATAAAAAAATATCTCAAAAAATTCCCAGAAAAGTTAGTTTTACTGATGAATTGCACCAAATATTTAGAGAATTAGCAGCAATACTTTCTAAAACTCTTATAAAAAACAGAGGCAACGTTTTCTAGCTCATTATATGAGGCTTCAATACCCTGACACCAAAATAAATACCGAAAGGAAAGCAGCTGCAGACTGAATTGATGCCCTTTGATGTATACTATTCAGTGCAAGAGCAAAATCTTAAGGTTCCTACCACTTGGCTTCATAGTTTTTGACTTAACAGAGTTCTGATTAATGCAGTCAAATAAATTTTATACCTGCAATAACCCATGTAAAATAAAATGTGGAATAACATATTATTATATGTTTATAATAAAAGAAAATAATATAAAATGTTTATTTTCCCTGTCTTGGAAAGTATCATGCCACTTGTTTTTATTAAATTTGGAAAGACTACTTCTGCATGACCAGAAATCAAAAAAGAATACAGATGCAACGTTTCTCAAACAGTAGTAAACTGAATCCAGTAGAATATTAAAAAGGATTATACGCCATGATTAAATGGTGTTTTATGCAAGGATGTTTCAATATAAGAAAAGCATCCAATGTAATAACAACCCCCCCCACAAAAAAAAAAACACTGTCAAAAAGTAGATTTCAATTTACAACCCTACAGGACAGAGTAGAAATGTTCCTTTGGGTTTCTGAGAGTTTAAATCTTTGTGGTAGTAATAGCCCCGTTCTTCTCCTGTGAAGCAACCAGTAGGTTAAAACCACTGATTTGTATTTAGCAGCTAAATGCACAACAGCCCTACTCAATATAAAATGTCACTTCAAAATATTGAAGTTGTCAATGATTTCATATTACTTGGATCCATAATCAATGTTCACGGAAGCAGCAGACAAAAGACAAAATAACACATTACTTTGGGAAAATCTGCTGCACAATCCCTCTTGAAAGTGTTGAAAAGCACGGACATAACATTGACAACTGAGGTATGCCTAACTGAAGCCATGGCATTTTTAATTGCCACATAAGCATGTACAATTGGACATTGAATAAGAAAAAACAAATAAGAACTGATGCATTTGAGTAGTGGTGCTGGCAAGATTATTGAAAGTACCATGGACTGCTAAAAGAATAAATAATTCTATCTCTGAAGAAGTACAACCAGAATGCTTATGGGCAAGGATCCTGACACTTCATTTCACATACTTTGTACATGTTCTTAAAAGAGACCAGTCTCTAGAGAAGGACATCATGCTTGGTAAAGCTTGAGAGGCAGTGAAAAAGAGGGATATCCTGGACAAGGTGGATTGACACGTGACTACAACAATGGGCTGAAACATACGAAAAATATATGGATGGTGTAGGAATGGGTAGTGTTTTGCTCTGTTGTACAAAAGGTCACTATGAATGGAACCCATTTGACTGTACCTAACAATAACAAGATGCCACTTTCATGGAATAGAGGGGGGAATGCTTGATCATCTCGATTCAGTCAATGAACACATTTGACAAAATACAAAACATTTTCATAATAAAAACACTCAGGAAACTAGTTAAAGAAGGCAAATACTATTTAAATACAGGCATATACAGATGTAAATATATTTATATATGACAAGGGGGGAATAGATCTATGTATGTATATTTATAGGTTTAGTATTAAGGAAACATATGGACAGTGGGCCCCTGCTCAAGTACTCCCTCAACACAAGAACACTTTGTTCTACCAATTCAGCAGTCTGAGATGCTCACTTTCCTGGCATGATCGCTGAAGACAATGGGTGCTATATTAGTCTAGGTACTTTGGAGAAACAAATCCCCAGCGATTCATGTATAAGAGAGAGTTTTATGTAAAGAAAAGGTGCATCACAAAAACATCCCAACCCAATGCTGCCCAAGCCCACAAGTCCAACAT
>NW_022103940.1:679155-681664 GCF_000313985.2 Echinops telfairi
AAGGCGTCAAAGGGATCAGGGATCAGGCATCAGAGACAAAAACTAAAAATAAAAAATCATACCATTGTGAATGATGGGGAGTGTGGAGTGGGGACCCAGGGCCCATCTGTGGGAAATTGGACATCCCCTTGCAGAAGTCAGGGTGCACTGTAGTAATGATGAAATATACAATTTTCTTCTAGTTCTTGACTGTTTCCTCCCCGCCACTATCATGATCCCAATTTTACCTTACAAATCAGGCTGGACCAGAGGATGTACACTGGCACAGACAGAACTGGAAATACAGGGAATCCAAGACAGATGAACCCCTCAGGACTAGTGATGAGAGTGGCAATACCGGGAGGGTAGAAGGAAGGTGGGGTAGAAAGGGGGAACAGATTACAAGGTGTACATATAACCTCCTCCTTGGGGGATGGACAGTGGAGAAGTGGGTGAAGGGAGATGTCGGATGGTGTAAGATATGACAAAATAATCATAATTTATAAATTATCAAGGGTTCATGAAGGAGGGGGAACCGGGGAGGGAGGGAAAAATGAGGAGCTGATACCAAGGTCTCAAGTAGAAAGCAAATGTTTTGAGAATGATGATGGCAACATATGCACAAATGTGCTTGACACAACTGATGTATGTATGGACTGTGATAGGAGGTGTATGAGCCCCTAATAAAAAAATCTCACCTTTTTTGCTGTTGAAAGGCATTCTAATTATTGAACACTAATCTGGCTCTTTCTCTGGAAGTAGTTTGTGCATGCAATTAAAACTATAATCAGGTGGAAAAAAAATAAGAAGGCAAATACTTCAGTATGATAAAAGGCTCTCACCTGCCCCTATTGCTTGTGTAAAAATTGTCTTAAGTTTAATGTTTACAAGTCAACAATTCATGTATTGCACCTCATAAATGGCCTATATGCATGCAGTTCCCCTTACTCAACAGTGTATTATATTTACACCATTGGTTAAATTAATGACACTAAACACAGACTTACCTTATAGCCCAGACAGATGATTGATAATGTTCTCTAACATAAAATGGCAACGTGTCTCGAAGGTAAACCAGATACACATATAAACCATATATATACAAATGGATTGAATAGATTTGGGGCTCACACTTAATTCTAGCCCCAATCTAAGAACAATTTGTTCTTATGACATTCCCTGTTTGGCCCTCACCCTTGTGAAGTGATCACAGAGTATATGAATGTTATAGCAAAGTATGGTGAAGAAACTAGATGGTGCCCAGTTATCAGAAAGAATATTATGTGGCTCCTGAAGGCTTATTTTCAGACAAGCAGCTATCTAAGTGAGGCACAACTAAATCAACATGGAAGAAGTGCACTAAGATTACTACTAGGATTACTAGTGTAATCCAACCAAGTACTGTAAATAATAAAACCGAAATCTAAAGGAGAGAATGGATTCAGAGCTTAAATTGTGACTATCTAGTTTTCAGAAGGTTATGAATGACATTGTAAGCCCAAAACTCATTTGCAGGATCCACACATAAATTAAACCTCCAATAGATCCCCTTAGACAATAGTCGCGGTATGTTAATCAGACAAAGAGCATTATAAAGTGGATTATGGTAGATATAGTTAGGTTAACAATTAATATTTTATTATGTGATATCCCATTTGACCCATTTAAAAGTCGTTTCATGTTTTTCTAAGGGAAGAGAAAATGTATGTGAATTAAACTTCTGGTAAATCCCCTCTGAACACAGATCAGGGATGTGAATATCCATGCTAACATTCACAGTGTACTGGAAAATGGATTCTTGTAGATGTAGTTAAGTTAAAATTTAGCACTTTATCATTTAACCTCCTTTCCCCCCCTATTTTTAACTTGTTATAGATTTTAATATTTTCTACATTTTTATTGATATTTTTCTTTGTTTTACTTTACTATTGTTTTTGGTGTTTAGTTTTGCCTTTTATTGTTTTCTGTATATGAAATCTAGGATAGGTTAATCTATAGAGCCAATAACTAGATTAATGGCTTCTTGTGTGTATGGCATGGAAGTTTGTGGGGAAATGGGGAGATAGTAAAAATGTCCTAAATGTTTTTTAAGTCAAAGAATAAAATGTCCTAAAATTGATTGTGGTATGGTTGTACAATTCTTAATTTGATTGAACTGATTGATTTTATTGAATTGTATGATCTGTGGACTATGTGCCTATAAATCTGTTTTTCAAAATGAAAAAAGTTCTAAAATTGATGATTGTGATTATTGCACAACTTTTAATGTATTTAAACCACTGAATTGCAAGGTGCATGAATTATATGTCAATAAAACTATTTTGTGTTTTGTTTGTTTGTTTTATTTTTTAAATTTATTTTATTTATTAATTTTTAAATAGTTTTATTAGGGGCTCATACAACTCTTATCACAATCCATACATACATCAATTGTGTAAAGCATATTTGTACATTCATTGCCCTCATCATTCTCAAAACAGTTGCTCTCCACTTAAGCCCCTGGCATCAGGTCCTCTTTTTTCCCCTCCCT
>NW_022103940.1:681764-684568 GCF_000313985.2 Echinops telfairi
TTATTTTGTCATATCTTGCCCTGTCCGATGTCTTCCTTCACCCACTTTTCTGTTGTCCGTCCCCCAGGGAAGAGGTCACATGCAGATCCTTGTAATCGGTTCCCCCTTTCCAACCCATTCTCCCTCTATGCTCCCAGTTGTTTTTTAAGCCAAGGAAAGCAGCAGCCATGATGAATTGAATTAGGAAAATATATTATGAAATACCTTTCTAAGTATTTTTTAAAAAGAGGGTTTTAGTTTCATGTCTAAGATGCATCTGACCCAAGCCAAGGCTTTTCAATCACCTCATGTACAGATGGAATCAGACAATGAAAAATGAATAACTGATTCAGCCAAATTGTGATATCGGTGAATAATGTTGAATATAATGTGAAATTCCATTAGAACAAACCAGTGTGTCTTGGTAGAGGCTCTGAAAACTGTTCTTTAGAAATGAGGATGATGTAATTGTCTTGTTTATTTGGACATGCTATTATGAGGAAGCAATTATGAAAGAAATATTTCATACTAGTTAGAGATTCCATGAAGTTGAGGGAGATCGTCAATGAAATTAATTGACATAGTGGGTGAAACCATGAGCTCAGATAAAGCAATTCGTGTAAAGATGGTACAGGACCAGGAAGTGTTACCTTCTGTTATACATGAGGATGCTATTAGAACTGATAGATGGCAGTGAACAACAACAATTAATTTTATAATGCCTCCTAACCCAATGCCATTGAGTCAATTCTGAATCATAGAAACACTATAGGACTAAGTAGAACTACTCCTTAGGGCTACCTAAACTAAATTTTTACAGATCCAACAGCTTCTTTATGCTGCCGAACAGCTGGTGTGCTCTACCATGTAACCAACATGTAACCCACTATGCTACCAGGGCTCATTAATATTATAATAATATGTATGACATGTTATACAATAATATGTAAATATATATATATATAATATGATATTATGTAAAATAAAATATCTTGGAATAAATTTCACCAAGGTAAATATTTAGTAAGATAACTTTATACTAAAAACTATTAAAACACTGTTAAAAACATTAAAGGAGATCTGAATAAATGAATATGTCTCAAAATTGTTAAAATGACAATTTTATAAAAGTTTTCTAGAGATGCAACATGATTGCTCTTAAAATTCCAACAGTATTATTTGCAGAAATAGAAAATCTGATATCAAATTAATGTGTACTTTCAAGAAGTCCCAAATAACTAATGCAATCCTAGAAAAATCAAATCTAAAGAGAAGGGATACACCTGACACATCTCTCAGAAGAGGGTGACTATTCCCTAGTGGCATATGAATAAACATGTTTTGAGGACTGATGGTAGGTTCCATTTTGAGAATGTCCTGTTCTTACGGTGTAAATTGGAGCATGTTTAGAGTAGCCTCTATTTGGCCCAGAGGTCCTTTCAGTCCTAGAGAAGACCAGCTAACCATGGAACTAATAGTACTGTTTGCTTTCTGTGAGTAATAGAATGCCTTTCACTTTTTCAACACTGTGTAACTATCTCCTGTGAGTGATTAATCATGTTGAAAGGCCTCATCTTAGTAGTTTTTTAGCTGTTTGGGATTTTAGGTCCACCTGTGATATTACATGTGATCTCAGGGCATGGGTAAAGTGCCAAATTGACTCACTGATATTAAATACTTTCTTAAAATGGTGTTGAGATAGCTAGATCTCCACATACAAAATAGTGAAGTTGTACCCATAACTCAGACCATATATAAAGATTGATGCAAAATGAATATTAATGCCTAAATATAAGAAGTAACACATACACTCTTTTAAGAAAACATATGTAACTCTTCATGATGTTCTTTTAGGCAAGGATTCTCATAGGGATATATAACATGAAAAGCATTAGCAACAAGAAAAAATATTCTAAATTGGCAAAGTTGTCCCTTTAAGGATATTATAAAAAGATGAGCGGGTAACTTGTAGAATGAGGACAACCATGTATCTTTGGAGAAGCTAATATTCAGAATATATAAGCAACTTTTAAAGCTCAACAATTAAAATTTTTTATCACTTTATTGAGGGCTCTTACAATTCTTATTACAATCCATACATCAATTGTATCAAGCATACTTGTACATATGCTGCCATCATTTTTTCTAGACAATGACTTTCTTTTGAGCCCTTGTTATCAGCTCCTCTTCTTAACCCATCCCTCCCACCCACTCTTGTGACCCCTTGATAGATTATAAATTATTAATATTTTCATATCTCACACTGACCACACCATCTTCCTTCCTCCATGGTTTCCATTGCTCTCCCCCCTGGACGGGTGTATGTGGTTGTGTGCCCATCATTGTAGTCAGTTTCCCCTTCTTCTCCCCCTCCCCCACTTTCCCTACCCATCTGGTATCACTATTCCCATTCCTGCTCCTGAGGTGCATATGCCATGACCTCTTATCTCTTATCTACACTTGTGTGCATGCTCCAGTCTAGTTCGAATTGAGAGGCATCACTGGGGTCATGGTAGTTGGGGGGTGAGGAAGTCTCAAGGAACCAGAGGAATATTGTGTGTTTCATTGATACTTTACTGCACCCTGGTTGATTTATCCCTTCCATGTGACCCCTCTGTGGGGGTTGTTCCATTGTCTACAGATGGACTTTTGGTTTCTGCTCTGACCCTCCTCATTCTCAACCATATGCTTTTGTTTGTTTGTTTGTTTGTTAAGGGTCTTCGGATGCCCATTACCTGGTCCCAAAAACATCTCCTCATGATCGCACAGGCTGGTGTGGTCCTTCCATGTGGGCTTGTGTTTCTCTGCTGGATGGCTGCTTGTTT
>NW_022103940.1:686058-708750 GCF_000313985.2 Echinops telfairi
CAGATGCTATATCTTTTAATAGCCAGGACCATCTGCCTTCTTCACCACATTTGCTTATGCACCCATTATGTCTTCAGTGATTATGCTGGGAGGGTGAACATCTCAGATTGCCAATTTGTTAGAACAAAGTGTTCTTGTACTGAGGGAAGGTATGAGCAGAGGCCTGAAGTCCATCCACTACCTCAGTGTATTGTCATATAAATATGTGTACATAGGCCAATACTTCTATATTTATGGATTAATGTATTTTCATATGTACACACCTATGCTTATACCACTATCCATAGCTTTTCTTCCTAGACCATTCCTCTATTTCCTTTTACCTTCCTTCTGCCCCACCATCATGCTCACCCTACTTCTGCTTAATAGTACTTCCTCTCAGCTAGATTGCTGTTTCGCCTGCACCCCCAGGATCTCTATATCCTCCTCATTACTGATTTTTATTCCCTAGTTGTTCACCTTTCTATGGCGTTATTTTCCCACTGCGCCCTTCCCCTCCGCTTCTCCCCACCAAGTTCCCCTGGGACTGTTGGTTCCATTGCTTTCTCCTCAAACTTGAATCCCATGCCTGTCTTATGTAAGTAGGCATACCAACAATGGCATAGATCAAACAAATAGAAAACAAGCGATTGAAAAAAAAAGAAAAGACTAAAAACACGCATAATTCCAGGTCTGTCCTCTGACCTTTATGACTATCTCCCCACTGGTCCTGGGGAAATTTTGGGAGCTTCCCCTCTTGGCATGAAGTCTATTTTTGGAGCACTTAAGGAGCTTTGTGGCTTGGCTTTGCTCCTGTTGCTGATGTGTTATGTTCCCTTCTTGGTTTGCCCCACTGAGGGAGGGTGGGGGGTGGTTCAGACCACACTTCCTCCCTGTTGTGTGTCTCCAGTATTGTCCTCTGTCACAGTATGGTCCACTAAGGGGACAACATGTCATGAGCTGTGTTCAGCCCTACAGTCCTCTCTGTGCCTTAGCAACGCTGTGCAGGGATGTTGTCCTCCCTGCTTGGTGTGCCAATATGAGGGTCTAGATTGACTGTCCCTTTCTGTTTTTCCTTTTTGATTAGCTTCCGGGTGGGCATAATGTGCCAGGCCCTTACTCGAATTTGTAGGTTTAGTGTTGGTCTTGTTGCACATACTTCTAGGGAGGAGGTCAGTTTGGCTCTGGTTGGGGCAACTCTGTAACCCCATCTTTTCATGTATTCCTCCTCGTGGTTACATTGACCTCATGGTTTGGTGCACCGTGGTGGGGTCTGTATGCACACTCCCAATTTTGTGAAGAGATAACCAATACCTTCCTCCTGTGTGGGTTAGTGCCCTGCTCCTCCCGTGTCATCTTTTCCTTCTTACCACCCACCTCTCCCTTTACCCTCTGCCTTTCTCCCCTTTCCCCTTTTTTGTGTTGGACTAACATGTACCTATTTGGGTTTGGTCTGACCTCCACCCGACTGTCTGAACCTCAATCTGTGTAGTGTGAGATAAGTGGCTTTTCTTCAATACCTACTGTGCTGGGTATAATTATCTCAGGGGACTCATGTTGTACTTGGACTTTTGTGAATGGGTGACTTCGCTTAGCATAATTTTCTCCAATTCTTCCCATGAAATGACATGTTTCATATGATCATTAGTGCTTTTTATTGATGCAGAGTACTCCATTGTGTGTATCTGCCAGAGTTTACTAACCCACCCATCTATTGATGGAAATTTATGTTGCTTCCAGCTCTTTGCTATGGTGAATTGCACTGCACTAAATATTGGAGGGCAGACAGCTGGCTGTGGTCTATTTCTTACCTCTTCTGGGATAGCTGGGTTATAAGGTAGATCGATTTACATTTGTTTTAGATATCGCCAGATAGCTTTCCAAAGAGGCTGTACATATCTACATGACCATCAGCTGTGGAGGAGAGTTCCTGTCTCATCACATTGCTTCCAACATTTGTTGCTCTCTGATTTTCTGATTTGGGCTAACCTCAAGGGTGTTAGATGGTATCTCATGGTTGTTTTAATTTGCATCTCTCTGATAACTAATGATTGGGAGCATTTTCTCATGTTTATTGGCCATATGGGTCTCCTCCCTAGTGAAGCTTCTTTTCCATTCTTTTGCCCACTTCCTCAAGGGGTGAACTGTTTTCCTCTTTTTGCAGGCCATGAGGGTATTGAAGATATTAGTAATAAGCCCTTTGTCTGTTGTGTCATTACTAAAAATTCTCTCTCAGTCTGTGGGTTGCCTTCTTATCCTCTTGGTGAAGTCTTTTGATGCACACAGGTGTTTTATTGTTAGCAGATCCCACTTGTTGATTTTAGGTTCATATGTATGTACCTTTCCCTATTGCAGTTAGATCCACCTTGAGTTTATTCTTGTGTGGGGGGTGATTTAAAAACCCAATTTTTAAGAAATGGGCAAAGAACTCCAAATACCTGTAAGTGTTGTATATTAACAGCCTATTATCTCATAGACAAGTACTCAAAAGTATTAATCATTAACTCACTCACTGCCATTGAGTCAATGCCAACTCATAGTCACCCTATAGGGCAGGGTAAAACTACCCCTGCGAGTTTCTGAGACTGTAACTTCGTTTATTTTTTAGTAATGTTATTGGCACTTCATCCAAATACACAATTCAATAGTTCAATCATATCAAGAAGAGTGTACAATCATTGCTACAATAAATTTTAGAACCTTTTCTTTTTCTTTGTACTCATTATTATGGGTATAATTATTTTTTAAATTGTGGCAAAAATACTCATAACAAAACATTCTCCAATTCAACAATTTCTACTTGTATAATTCAATGCTATTGTAACTGTTTACAAAAGCAGAAAGCCAAGGGTGGTTTCAAACTGCTGACTTTGCTGTTAGCAGCCCACTCTTAACCCGCTCCTAACTATTAATCATTAGGAAAATGCAAATGAAAACCAAAATCACTCACTACCATCAAGTCAATACTGACTCTTAGCTACCCTACAGAGGATGATATAAGATATGAAAATAATTATCTATAACCTTTCAAGGGTTCATAAGGGAGGGTGGGCAAAGGAGGGAGGGGGAAGAAATTGGGAGTTGATATCAGGGGCTCAAGTGTGAAGAGAATGTTTTTGAAAATGATGATGGCAGCATATGTGTAAATGTGCTTGACACAATGGATGAATGTATGGATTGTGATAAGAGATGTAAGAGCCCCCAATAAAAGTAAGGAAAAAAAGATTGTTCTTTTTTAAAGGAGACAATGTATGCTTGTGCCAATAAATAAAAATTCTCACTCTAAAAAAAGATAAAGAAAAAACACAATAGGGCATAACATTACAAAATTAACTATTAAATTCAAAGCAAAATGATATGTAGAAAGTGTGAAGGAGATGGAAAAAACAAAACAGTTACATAGTGTTCTTGGGAAGTAAAATGATTCTACAATTATGGGGGAAATTTGGCTGTTATTCAAAACAATAACGATAGAATAATTATAAATTCACTGTCTTTGAGTAAGTCCCAATTCATATCGACCCTATAGGACAGAGTAGAACTGCTCCTTTGTGTTTACAAGAATGGGAAAGCCTGTCTTTCTCCTGGCAGTGGATTACAGCCCAAAGTCACCACTACACCCCTAGGTCTCCTATTACCCAGAAATTCCACTTCAACATATACCTCTAAAACAGATGACTCAACAAAATCATGTAAACAAATACTTATTAATCATTATCCACATTAGTCAGAATTAGAATCAATTCAAGTATCCATCAATAGTTAAATCAGGTATAATTAAATTATCAGAGAAACTGAAGTTTTAATTCAAGTCACTGCATGGAATAACCTTGCAAATATAAAACTAAGTCAAATATGTCAGATACAAAAGGGCAGAGCTTTTTACTTTATTTTTAACAATTTTATTGGCCTGTATTTCACATATCATAAAATTCAATAGTTCATTCACATCAATAAAAGTTGCACTTTTGGTAAGAAGTGATTGCTCTTAGATTGGAGCTAGGATTAAGGGTATGCTCAAAATCCATTCCTTTATCTATGATTCATATATGCCTCTGGTTCACCTTAGAGACATCTTTATGGTAGAGAACATTATCAATCATCTCCCTGGAGCATAAAGTTCTTCTGTTTATAGTGTCGTTGATGTATTCCATGGTAATTAAGATATTACTTCAATAAGTCAGTAAATCTTAGTCCATCTACTGATGGTTCAATACTCTTGGTCTGTCTTCGGCTTCTTTTTCTTTCCAGTTCACCTAATGGGGTTTCCACATCACATTCCTCTGATATGGCCTTTGGAAAATGTGTGCCTCCAAAACCCAGAGTCCAATGTGCCAGTATTCTTTGTCACATGGTCTGGATCCCCAGGGGCAGTACATAAACTCAGTCCAATGTGCATAAAAGCATAGTAACAGGCCTATAATGCCTCGGGGATCATGTAAGCTATTCTTTTGCCCCCTGGGTGGTTGGTCCTCCCCATTTTTCTACCAGCAGAAATGCACTTGTGTTCACCAAGATGTGTATGCTCCTCTTCCACCCTCTTGATTTGATTTTCCAATCAGTATGACTTATCACTATGGTAGGAATATCTCTTGGTTTGGGGTGACTTTAACACCTTTTTGTACCACAGTACTAAATGTCATTTTCTGTTCCCCAATCTTGAAAATCCAGATTGAAGTGAGATCTCCTCTGTCAATGTGGTTTTTAAGATGTACATATAGAGTGTGGTGTATACTTCTTCAGCACTAGTCAGACTCTCCACAGTGTTGCTTTGAGGACTGGGTTAGTGAATTTTGTACTGGGAGCATGAGTTTGCCTTAATCTTGGTGTTTATACTTCCAGTATTGGACTTGTACAATATTTGTTCTTTTGTGACTGACTTTACTCAGCATAATGGCGCTGCTTGTTACACACCCTCGTGGAGGAAACACGGAAGATATGGGGACTATGTCAAAGTGTGTTGATGAAACTAGATGGTCCTCCGCTATCATAAACAATAGCATCTGTGGTCTTAAAGGCTTATTTTCAAATGAGCATAAATATAAGTGAGAAGTCAACTAAGCCAACATGGAAGAAGTACACCAGCCTGCTTGATCCAGGTATTGTAAATAACATAATCTAAACCTGAAGGAAGGAATGGTATCAGATCTTCAATTGAGAAATGTTGGTTTGCCAAAGGCTGTGGATGACAGTGGAAGCCCAAAATACATTTCCAGGTCTATATATGGAATAAATTTCAGGTGATTTTCCTCTGCCCATAATCAAGGGATGACAATAGCCTATTAATTAGACAGAGAGTATTTTAGAGAAGCTTATAGTTGATTAAAATGAAAAATCAGATTTGAATGGTTAAAATCATATCATTTGATCTTCCTTTTGAAACATTTTTAAGTTTGCTCTGGTTTTTAATACTTCTTTTTTTTAAAAAAAGTTTTATTTCTGTTGATGTTTTGGTCATTGTTGGTAGCCTTCTTGACTCTTTGTTAGATATTTTCTTTGTTTTTTGGTATATAGGGTGGGCAGATCTATATAGATAATAACTAGATCAAGAGTTCCCGAGGAGTATGGCAGGGGAGTTAGGGGGTAGTGGGGAGCTAAAAACAAGGAGTACAATAAGGAAGAGAATGTTTTAAAACTGATTATAGTGGCAATTGTACAATATTTAATATGATCGAATTATTGAATTATATGATGTCTAGATTATCTCTTAATAAACAGTTTTAGAAAAAGTTTTGTGCAATCACCACATTCTATTTTAGGACATTTTGTTCATTCTTGCACTCATTATTAGCTATCCATTTTTCCTCACCCTCCCATGCCATACTCCCAAGGAAACATTATTCCAGTTATTATAAAAATATTTTTATAATCTTATCTCATGAAATATTTAGAATGGGAACATCTAATTATACAAAATATTATTGTTTAATGGGTTTTTGTAAAATAGTGATGAGGAGTCAAAAAGAAACCTCAACATATGTGTATGTTTTTGTCTGTAAATGAACAAGTTGATTATAAAATATACAGGCATGCATAATTGCACCTACAATCTTCAAGAAAAAGAAAAAAACTCAAAAATTTATGTTAACAGGCAATATAAGTTTAAAATTGTATGGAATGGACTGAGGACAGGAAAATTGAACAATGGAATACAAAAGTTAGTACAAATCAAATTTACAACTAGATTTTTATAAAAATTACATTGCAGTACAAGGGAATATGTATTGTCTTTTCAATAAATGGGTGGTTTATTTGGAGATCCATATAAAATATATTTACATCGAACTTTATATGATAAATAGCAGTCAGTTTCAGATTGATTGAAAATTCACATATAGAATGTAAATCCATAAAATCTACGTTAAAAATAACACAGACAATGTTCTTGAACATGTGTAGGTAAATTTTTCTTTAAAAAATTCCAAAAAGTGACATTTTGTTTAAAGGAAAAAATGTTGAATAAGACTCTATAGTGATTGGGCATTTATATCCACCCAGGTTCAACATTAAGATAATGGTATGATGGGCTTCATGGTGAGAATTAATTTTTGCACTTCATATATTGAACAAATAACTTATATAAAATATTTAAATTAGTAAAAACCATGTAAATACATTAACAATAAAATGTCCAAACGACTTCGGCAAACACGATACACTGTATTTGAATAGAAATAAACACATTAATAAGTTCTTTTTTTTATTAACTTAGAAAACATTATTGCAGTAGTGCATTACCACTATATAGCAACCAGGCTGAATTAAATTACAAAACAAAATGGAAACAATGCCAAATGTAGTTAATGATGTGAGCAACCAAAATTCTCATGTTTTTATGAGAATGTAATCTAGTACAGACAATTTGACAAAGATTTTGTTAGTTTATACATACAAAAGAATTAAATAAATGAATGGATGAAATAAAATAAGCAAAAAGGTCTTTATTAACACTATTTTCATTACCCCCTAAAAGCTACCTTATGCTTTAGAAAAAGGCATCATGCTCAGTAAAGTAGAGGATAGTGAAAGGGGTAGACCATTGACAAAATGGATTGACACAGAGGCTGGAACAATTGCCTCAAACATAATAAAAATTGCGAGGATAATTCAGGACAAGATTGTGTTTTGTTCTGTTGTACATAGGGTTACTATTATTTGGAACCAATTTCATGGCAACTAACATCAACATGCCTATGCATATTAGACTATAAAAAATGTAGAGCACTTACAAATTATATTAGAAGCAATGAAAACTGACTTAAAGTTTTTTGTACACAACATTATTAATAAATATTACAAATGACTTAAAAACATAACTTTGAGTAAAGCAAGGCAGATACAAAACAATAATACTTTATTATTCAATTCACATTAGAAAAAGTAGGAAAATAGAAATATGGTATAATAGTCATAATACAGTTAAAATTTTAAGAATGAGGTAGTAAGTGATCTTTCTGTTTCTTAATGTGAGCACTCATAGTTGTTTTGAGATCATAAAATAAATTACATTGTATATTATAACTTATAAAAATTCATTTTATCTGTCAATGTTTACAATAATCGGTGGAAAACTCAGGCTAGGACATACACTACAGTTCAGAGTAATAAATCTAAGACTAATAAATATATAAAAGTGGTCCATCTCCAACAGGAAACTAAAAAGAATAGAGAAAAGAACTAAGAGGAAAAAGACATTTATGAAGGTATAAATATAGGCAGGTATATATGCCAATATATTAATATATACCGATAGAGATATAGGTCTACTTACATATATATAAAAGTTAAGTATTAAGGAAGCAGACAAACATTGATCTCTAATCAAGTACTCTCTCAATGCAAGAACACTTTGTTCTAATAACATGGCCTTCTGTAATGCTCACCTTCCCAACACAATCGCTGAAGTCACAATGGGGCCATAAGCAAATGTGGCGAAGAAAGCT
Source organism: Echinops telfairi (assembly GCF_000313985.2). NCBI lineage: Eukaryota > Metazoa > Chordata > Mammalia > Afrosoricida > Tenrecidae > Echinops > Echinops telfairi. The sequence goes on from NW_022103940.1 coordinate 693,981, forward strand.
GATTGTGCCTGACTATTAAAAGATATAGCATCTGGGATCTTAAAGACATGAAGTTTAACAAGCGGCCATCTAGCAGAGAAGCAATAAAGCCCACATGGAAGAGGCACAGCAGCCTGTGTGATCATGAGGTGCTGACAGGATCAGGAATCAGGCATCAGAAGACCCAGAACAAACAATTATATTGACGCAAACGATGGGAGTCAGAGTGAAGGCCCAAAGCCCATCTATAGACAATTGGACATCCCCTCACAGAAGGGTCACAATGAAGGAACAAGTCAGACAGAGTACTGCAGAGCACTGATGAAACACACAACATTCCTCTAGTTCTTTAATGCTTCCTCCCCACCAGTACCATGACCCCAATTCTACCTTGCAAATCCAGCTAGGCTGGAGCATGTACACTGGTATAGATAAGAGCTCTTGACACACAGATTCTAGGACAGTAATGGGAGTAGCAATGCCATGAGGGTAGAGGGAAATTTGGGGGAGAAGTGGGAGAAATGGGTAACTGATTGCAATGATCTACGTGTAACAACCCACCCACCCCTTGCAGGGAGACAAACAACAGAAATATGGGTGAAAGGAGACAGCTGACGGTGTAAGGTATCAAAATAAATGTGTGGGGGAGCTGATATCAAGGGCTCACGTAGGAAGAAAATGTTTTGAAAATGATAATGGCAACATATGTACAAATGTGTTTGATATGATTGGCGTATGGATAGTTGTAAGAGCTGTAAGAGCTCCAAATAAAATGATTTATTCAAAGAAAGGTCCATTTCATTCAATGATATCCATATTAAAGTGATGCAGTACCATTTGAACTTATAATATTTTTCATAGGGGACATATTTATAATTTCCAGAGCCTGTAAGATTGTGGGTATGCATTACTATTTCTTTCTTGTTGCTGGGAGACCTAATATGATCTAAACACTTTTTAAAAGTTAATATCTTTTAAAAAGCAAATATATTTTGGTTACATTATGTTTAATATTGTTTAATATATTTATTTAGCTATGATTTACAAATTAAATAATGCAACCACCTAAAGTATAAACTTTAATAGTTTTATTATATTGACTGATATGAACCCCTCACCACAATTTCATAACTCTTTCATTACCTCAAATAGAAATACAGAACCCTTTAGTTATTATATTTATTTTTCCATTTCCATTCCCTAAACAATCATTAATCTATTAACTCTAATTTTTAAAATGAGATCATATAGTTTGTCTTTTGTGAGAAGATTCATTTAGCACAAAGTTTTTTTTTGTTGTTGTTTTGTACAGATTTATAGCTATGGGTTATAAGGTTAACCTTTTTAAAAAAAATCATTATATTGAGGGTTCATACAACTCTTATCACAATCCATACATGCATCCATTGTGTCAAGAACTTTTGTACATTTGTTTGACTCATCATTCTGAAAATATTTCCTTTCTAATTGAGCCCTTGGTATCAGCTCCTCATTTTTCCCCTCCCTCCTTTCTCTCCCCTCACCATGAACCCTTGATAATTCATAAAGTATTATTACTTCGTCATATCTTACACCATCCAACATCACCCTTCACCCACTTCTTCTCTGTCCATCCCCCAGGGAGGAGGTTATATGTAAATCCTTGTAATTGGTTCCTCCTCTCTCCCTCACCTTCTGTCCACCATCCTGGTATCACCACTCTCACCACTGGTCCTGACAGGTTCATCTGTCCTGGATTCCCTGTATTTCCAGTTCCTATCTGTACCAGTGTACATCCTCCAATCCAGTCAGATTTGTAGGGTACAATTGGGATCATGATAGTGGGTGGGGGAGGAAGCATTCAAGAACTAGAGGAAAATTGTATGTGTCATCATTGCTACACTGCACACTGACTTGCTCATCTCCTTCCCACGGTCCCCCTGCAGGGGATGTCCAATTTCCCATGATGGGCCCTGTGTCCCCACTCCGCACTCCCCCTCATTCAAAATGCTATGATTTTTTTGGTCTTTGATGCCTGATACCTGATTACTTCAATGCCTTGTGATCTCACAAACTGGTGTGTTTCTTCCATGTGGGCTTTGTTGTTTCTCAGTTAGATGGCCACTTGTTTATCTTCCAGCCTATAGGACCCCAGACTCTATATCTTTTGATAGCTGGCCACCATCAGCTTTCTTCACCACATTTGCTTATGCACCCTCTTTGTCTTCAGTGATCGAGTTGGGAAAGGCTGGTTAGCACAAAGTTTTTAAGGTTAATCCTTCTCATAGCATGTTACAATAGTAAGATTTTGTGTCAACCTGACTGGACCATGATTCTCAGTAATATGGCAATTGGGGACTCCTCTATAATATGATCTAATGTAACATAATGAATTCCATGAAAGCATCTGCTGTGAGCAGCCACACAATTGTGGGAAGATTAACATGGACTGCTATCCTCTTAATCAGGTCATAGTCTTGGTGCAATTGAAAGGAAGTTACATATCAATTGGTGGAATATATCATTTGATATTGTGGGAACGCTAGCTCACTTTTGCTGGATTTGGATCCTGCAGCTGGTTCATTGACATCTGGTTTTTTTTTTGGTTTTAGCCAAAGGCCTGCCATATTGTCTTCCAATTCCAGGAGCCATCAGTGAACTTCTGATTCACATATATTTGAATCAGCATCCTCCAGACTATGGTCTTTCTGCTCTATCTTCCTTAGTCCCCAGAAGTCCATGAATTAGAAGCTTCCAAAAGCTTACATTTGACCCATAGACTTAAGCCAGATTAGACGCACCCACTTCTATAACTCCACATTATTGATAAAAATTTATTTATTTAAATTTATATACACATCACTGCTTCTGCTTCTCTAAATTATCCAATTTAACACATATATTAACTTGGCTGAATAATATTGCATTATATTGATAATACTAAATTTTAGTTATTAATTCATTAGTTGATATGAATTTGAGTTAGCTTAATCTTTTGGCAAATATTAAAGAAAACTGCCGTGAACAATTAATAAAGAAGTTTTTCTATGAAGATATGTTTTAGTTTATTTTACCTAAATATGGATTTGCCAATTCATAATAATATGACTATTTATAACAATTTGAGGAAATGTATTACTTCCTCTTTATTTTTAAAAGAAAACTTTGTTGAATATAGAGTTTTTGCTGAAAGGTTTTATTAGTTCATTTTCCTTTGAAAACTTTTATTATGCTGTACCACTGCCTTCCATGCTTCATAGCTTCTGGTGAAAAGCCATCCATTAATCTTATTGGTGTGCTTTTTAAAGTAACAAGTTGGTTTTGTAATCATGCTTCAATATTTTCTCTTTGTCTTCAATTTTCAGAATTATCACTATGGAATATCTGTTTGTGGAATTATTTTAGTTTATTCTAGATGGAGAGTGTTAAGATTTAGTATTTTCAATAATTATTAATTTGAATATTTTTCTCTTTCTTTCTCTCTATCTGTTACACTCATTAGACTTATATAGGTGTACTTAATGGTACCACACCATTCTCTGACACTATACTTATCTTCCTGTATATATTTTTCCTTGTTCCTCTTATTATACAATCTGCATGAGAGGGCCTCTGGAAGTTTAAAATTTTAAATATGATGAAAAATTCTTCAAAAATATTGAAACACCTTGTATTTGACTTCAGGTTTGTTCATAGGACATTTATTCACAAGACGATACACATCAACTGTCTAATACCCCAGATGATATTTTAAACTTTTAGTCATTGTGCATTTTGAATTCAGAATTTCTGATTCCTCTTTTTTTTAAATGTATGTTTTTCCTATTCACTGATACTTTATACTAACTGCGAAATTGTTATTTACTTCCTTTGCCTTTTATATTATTGTTTCCTTTAATCTCTTGAATGTACTTATATTTTTATTTTGGAGTCTTTATTAAATATGCCATATGTTAACTCTCATAGCCAATTTCTGTTACCAACTGTGTTTATAATTGATGGGTCATAGTTGTTTCTTTTCTTTGCACTTCATAGTTGTTTCTTTGCACTTATCTTAATTCTTGCTTGAACCAGAGATTTTAGATAGCATGTTTCAGCATCCTTGCTTATTGGTACCCTAATCTTGAGTTGTTATTGTTTATCTATTTATCTTTAATAATAATGACTTGTTGGGTTATTTTTGTGAAGTATATTCCCCCACCCCTCATCTAAGTTGAACCCTCTGATATTGCTCATCAGGTAGCAAAACCTTCAGTCTGCCACAATCACCATCGTAGCGGGTCTGAGAGAATTGTTTTGGGCTGTCTTTCCCTGACAATATACAGTTGTAATGATTCAATTGCTGATCAATTGCTATAATGCCTTCAGCAATGCTCTGGGGACATAAATTTCTTTACAAATTGATCCAGTTTAATTTTAGCTTCTTTGATGGTGTAGCTTTTGAGGGTTTTGTTTAATATTTGTTCAGATCCTAAATGGAAAACAAAAAGCAAAAACAAACTGCCAATAATTTGAATCTAACTCACAGCAAAACTTTAGAACAGTGTTTTCAACCTGTGGGTCACAACCCCTTTGGGGGTTGAATGACCCTTTCACAGGTGTTGCCCCGATCCATAATAGTAGCAAAATTACAGTTATGAAGTATCAACGAAAACAATTTTATGGTTGTGGGGCACCACAACATGAGGAACTGTATTAAAGGGTCACGGAATTAGGAAACTTGAGAACCACTGCTTTAGTACAAAGTAAACTGTCTTTATGAGGCTTCCAAGCCTGAAAATTTTTATGAAATCCTGAAGACTGGCCAATGTGTTTGGGCCACTGATTTCACAAGTCAAGTATTTAAACTGCTACACTAGCAGAGCTCCCTGTTATGACCCAAGAAGGACTCTTACACATTTTTCCATTCTTCCTGGTAAATCAACTATTCTATAGTTTAATTTAGGAGTTCTGGTGATGTAGTGGTTACACATTAGGTTGTGATCTGCATGGTCCACAGTTCAAAACAACCATAAGCTCTATGGCAGGAAGACTGAACTTTCTACTCCAGTAAAGATTTACCATCTCAGAAACCCTCAGGGGGTCTCTATGAGTCAGAATTGACTCTACAACAGTGAGATTGGCTTTTTTAGCTTAACTTATATCTCTAATAGACCTATCAATCTCCTCTTAATTAATTATCACAACAACCTCCAATTTTTGCAGCATTCCTTTAGGATTGAAAATCATGTTGCAAGTAAATTGAGTTCCTTTGGAAAGAGATTCAGTGCTTTCGGTTTTATGACCTTTCTCTCTCCTCCAGAAGGAGCCCTGCTGGCAGAGTAGGTTACAAGTTGGACAGTAATCACCAAATCAGCAGTTTGAACCCATAAGCTATTCTGCAGGGGAAAGATAAGTCTCGGTTCCTGTAAGGTTTACATCCTCACAGAGAAACTCACAGAGATAGTTCTACTTTGTCCATAGAGTCACTATGGGTCAAAATTGACTAGAGTGTGTATGTATGTATGTAGAAATTGAAGTGAAAACTTTTAGTGAAAATATGGCAATATATATCAGAAAAATTTAAGTATAGAGTCTTTATCTCTGCATTTTAATGACTGGATGTATATAATATACTTCCGTTGCATCATTGTTTGTCGTAACAACAAAAAAGAGGCAACTATCAAAAAGGAAACTGGAGCTTCTACAAAAATTAAAGATTTTATTGAAGAAACAAAATGATCCAGAATTCGGCAGCATTTTGTATGGAGTCACCAGTGCATTTCAGTGAAATGGAATTTTCATCGCTTAAATATAGAAGATCCAAGAACTTACAAGAAGGAAACTGTAAGTGGTTAACATTTACAAACCATACTTTAACACACACATGATCCCTTAAGCTTATCTTGCTATTCACAAAGTTTGAGTCATTTAAATGGTTAATCTATGGAGGGTTTGAGCCTGAGTGAATGTTCTTAGGAGCTTAAGGTCAGAATAAGGGGAAAAGAGGTGATTGTAGGCATCCTAAGGTATGCTACCAAACTGACATTTGAAAATCAACTCAGAATAAGCTGTAAATGAAAAATGCAGTTCAGTCTACATGTTTGGCAAACATCTCTCATTCAAAGTACCTCGTTCTTTTGAAACCATCATAATACACACTTCTGGTCAAGAATTTCAATATAAATGTGATGGTCATTATTTTAAGTGTCTTCTTCTGGATGGAGTTATCAACTGTTCATCTTGCTTTGTTTGGAAACCCGTATTCTGGAAGAGCAAGACTCATTTCAACCACAAAGAAGGAACTTGTCATCAGCAAGGGTTTTTCATGTTCATTAGATGGTTGCTATTCTGAGTTGACTCTTAAGAACTCAGTCTCTCCCCATGAAACAATCTTGGCACCATCAGTCGACTGGTGACCACTTACCTTGATTAGCCTTTAAGACTGCATCTATATTATGCTGGAGTAAGTGCACTACCTCCAATTTCCTTACAGTGCCATAGCTTAAACTCCGGTTTCTGTGATCCTTTTCTAAGAAGTGAGTGAAAGTTATAGTCAAATGAGCAGGAATACATGGCAGAAAGGGAAGTTAGCCAAAGTGAAGAGGCAAGTAGTACTCTCAGGAATATCTGCTTCTTCCATATGCATTAGCTTTTCCAAAACAAGCAGTGTTTCAATGTGAGTACATGATATTAAATGTACTTCAAAAAGACATTCAATTAATCTAATAATATTTATTATTCTACTGATTAAGAAAACTAATCTAGGTTGTAAAACTGAATGTAGTCAAGAACCAATTCCAGTAAGAAGCCAACTAAAAATATAAAGAAATAGGGAATAGAGTATGAAGGTTAATGATGCATTATAAATCCAATAAACTTCAGATTAAATTTCTGTGAAATGGAAAAATCATCCATTTGAGGAGGAAGAAAGGAATCTGAATCTAAGAAGCAATTGCCAGTTCAGATAGCTTTTAACACATGCCTCCTGAGGGCAAACTATATTAATTTTATATGTAGGATCAAATTACTATAAAACATGTTATTTTATATATCAAATAAACTAAAACAAAACAGTATTTTACAATTATAACAATTGAAACAATCAGGAATATTAAGATTCCAAAATAGAGTAGCATTTTTCCCAACATCAACTATATGAGAAAGGCCAAGAATATATTATTACATTAAAGATGGAACAGGATTCTTGAAATTAGATATTAGCGTAGAGTGTCATACTAGCATAATTATCAAGAATATAGACATAGCAATACAATTTTTCCATGGCACAAGTAGCACCTTGGACTGCAGTGAGGACACCAAGAGACCTTCTAATTTGAAGTACTGCTTTTCTCATCATAGTTATTTCGACATTAATCTCTTGAAGCCCATTGGAACCTTCATTTAGGCTAATCTGCACATATTTATTTAATACTTCTACATGTGACACAGTATCTTCAATTCCTAAATAATCATGCCAATGAAACACTGATCCAGACCACCAAGCCCTTTCTATGGGTGCATAAAGCTGATAAGGGGATTCAGCTAATACACATCCTTGAGTCCAGCTAAGGCCTAGAGTGCATCTTCCAATATATCCAACAGAAGTCAGAACCAAAGGTTGATTTCACATTGTCAAACAGGGGCTCCCGATGTAGCAAACAAACAGACAGGCAGGTGAACAAACACTGGAATAGAGTTGATTCTGATTCACAGCTACCCTATACAGGTTTTTCCTTGACATTGTAAATGTCTACAGGATCAGACAACCTCATCCTTCTACTGCTGAGTGGCTATTGTGTATGAAACACTGAACCTGAAGTGAGCAATTCAATTCTTGCCTAACAATACAATGTAGGTAGTCAATGGCATTCAATTTAGTATCTTTTGAGGTAATAATTAATGCATATTCAGATATTAGAAGTCATTCTTTAGCTGTAGTGAGGCCTAGGTTATTTATGTGGAGAGTGGTTTGATGTTCTCAGCAAAAGAGAACAAACAATCAGTCTTTGTCTTTTGTTTGGGAATTAATCAGATGAATTCATCTCACAGTTATTGATACGGACCTATAATATAAAACAGACAGCTTCTATGCTTCAAGGATTCTTTAATTAACTCTTCTTGAGTTAATTTTTTAATTAGTTAATTAGTTAAAAAAGACTGTGTTCAGACTAAAGGGTAAGTTATGGCCTGGGGCTCATTCAGATAAAAAAAATTCCCCTTATCAGTGAAAAGTCTAGTAATAGTGATTTGTTATGAACTATTTCTCTAAGAACAACCCAATAGACCAAAAACAATTCAATCGAAGCCTTGTTATGGAAAGACTCATAGTGGATATGGTGCTATAATACAAGTTATTTAACAAAGGAAGGAAGGAGGAAGACCAAGAAACTTAAAGTAACACACATTTCAGGTCTGTTTCATGGTCTTAAGTGAACTATGTATCTCGGATGTCATCTGCATGTGCTTGCTACCTCAAGGGTACTTGAATTTTTCTTAGTTCAACAGTCCAGGAAAATACCTTAGCTATCTTTACTTTAGATAGATGCATCCACATTTTAATTCCTTATAATTTGGCACCACAAAGCATAATGAGAAGGACAAAAGTTGTCCTTTCCAATTAGACATGAGAGAACTATTTATTTGGTGCCTCTTTCAACATACGGGCACGTCTTTCAATAGAAGACAATGTTATTTCTAAATTCTGGCTTTAAAAACTTCTTTGACTCATAAGAGGTACTCTTTATAGTATTGAATCAAGATTGACACTATATTATTAATTTAGGTTGAATTAAATTAGAGTCATTTGAAAATTAAAGGTGACACATAGGCTTTCCAAATATATTTTTCATATGGAGTAATTATGTGCCCTAAATGAAGTGAACCACGAATTTAGAAGGAATAGTGGAAAGACTTTATACTTCAGGATTAGCTTAAAGTCTTAGAAAACTTGGCTTATTAGTTTTTGTTTTTTATTTCACCATTAGTTCTTTCTACTAGCCCAGGAAATTGTGAATGGTAAGTTCAATGAAGTGTCTGATAGATGGAACAATCAAAATAATTATTTGTCCAGTAAAATGGGTTGCCATGCCATGGCAGAGAATTGTTGGTCCTCAAGTGTGGGTTGTGTTTTCACGAAGTTTCTTAGATGCAAAAGGCAGAGTGGCACAGTGTCTAAAAACAGGCCTCCATCCAATGTAAAAATCTGCAAATACATTTTTGTAACCATTTGAAGGTGGGAGCTGGATAAAATTTAACTGCAAATAAAGCATAAGTCCTAAAGGTAATGGGTATCTTCCAGGTGAAACCTTCAGCTGCTTACCTGGATTGTAGTGGGAGCAAATGGAGCAGAGAGAAATAAGCTTGGTGGCTTCAAAAATTTTCTCCCGTAAATATTCTTCAAAATTTCAATTATTTTATCTGATCTTACATGGGATTTTTGAAGGAAAGTTGTTAACATAGGACATGAAATGATTTAGGTAAGATAGCTTCTGATTAAACCCTAACCATAATTTGATTATGCAATCCTGAGGGCAGTATATTCTCTTTCACATCTCAGTTTCCTATGTATTAGCTAAGCGTTGGGTTTACTAATTTTTCCAAAGTTAATTCATGAAACAATACACAGGAATTTCTATGTATCTGTTTATATTAGGGCTAGAATAACTTGTCAGGCAGCTTTTTTATATGTTTCACCAGGTCAGTGATCCCCTCAGATCTCAGAATAGAGTAAGAGCATTTAACAAGTATATTATGTCTCCATCTTTTTAGTAGTTTCATAAGTAGTTACCATAAGTTATAAAAAATCACCAATCATCCTGACGGCATTTTTACAATCCATATAAACTCTCACAGAGCTCCCTTTAACATGTTTGTGTGCTCTGTAACGAGCAATTAATTCAGCTTTTTGGACTGAAATAGCTTCAGGAAGAATTTTACTTTCAAGAATATCAATAGAGGTTGTGATGGCATCTACAACCTGATAGTGAGAGCTACCAGGATTTGGTTTCAAATAGGCTATCAACCAATAGAACTAAATTAAAATTAGGCAAAGGAGTTTTTCTTAAATTTTGGTGGGGAGTTTAAAGTTGTTCAGTTCAATTTAGGCAATCATGTGTTGCATTCTCTTTATCAATTTCTGGAAGGGAAGTGGTAGGACTTAAATGAGCCACATAATTCAGTCTGTTATAAGATGTCACCAGGAAGAGTACTTCATAGGAAGTAAGTCGACTGGTGGAGAAGTCTGAGTTAAAGCAGAGTTAGCAATAGCGGTTACAGAATACAGAGCATAACCATTTAAAAACCTTTGCAGCACTATTGCAAAACAAACTCATTGTTATCAAGTCAATGGCAACTCACATAGGACAGGATAGAACTGCCCCGTGTGGGTTTCTGAGACTGTAACTCTTTACAGGAGTAGAAAGTCTTGTCTTTTTCAAGTGGAGTGGCTGCTGGCTTTGAACAGCTAATCCTGCAGTTAGTAAGCCTACATATAACCACTATTCCACCAGGGATCCAAGACACAACATATTAAGGAGTGGTAGTTTCATAAGACCTTTACAATAAAAATACAATGTGGCTACCATATGTTCACTTACCTCAGGAAGACAGTATGCCTGCCCTCGCTGCACATAGTTTATTAGATGATGAGAAATCTAGGAAAGTTGAAGAATCTATAACGAGGGATTTATTAGAGAATGTGTAAAACAATGTAGGGGATAAGCCATATGAGGAAACGTTTCAATGAACATCATGAGATTAGTGGGATTTAAATGAACCACATTATTCAGTCTAATATTAGATGCAGTCAGGAGTATTTTATAGGATGTAAGTTAAATATTACTTGGCTGAAATATTTTTTTGGGCATCAGGAGCCATAGCCTTTGAATGGCTCTTTGAATTGTAACATGATACTGAAATCAAATTTCTATTAGAACAGTAGTAATGGTAAAAGGTCCTGGTGCTGTAGTGATTACACATTAAACTGCTAACCATAAGGTAAGTAGTTCAAAATAACCAACCACTCCATTGAAGAATGATGAGGCCTTTCTATTCCCATGAAGAGTTACAGTCTTGGAAATCCACCAGGCCAACTCTACCCTGTCCTATAGGTTTGCTATGAGTCAGCATCCACTGGATGGTAGTGACTTTAATTTTGCAGTACTATATCTGCAGTATTTTCAACTACTTTTGCTGTGTCATCAACAGCCGTGAGGTAGGGAGGAAACCCTTTAACTACAGGGTCTAGCTGCAGGCTGTATGAACCAACTAGACTCCAACTTTATCTAGGCTTCTAAGTTAAAATGCCTAAAGCATTTCCAGATCTTGTATGGAAAAACACTGAGTGATAATTACGACAGCTTAACATGTCAACTAGAACTTCTGATAGTTTAAATGTGACTTCTTATGCCTCCAGTGCAAATCAGAAATAACCTGGTTTTGAAGTTTTCAAATATTTCTAAAGGGGTGGGACTATTTCAAAGTCTCCAGACCAGCTTATTTCTGAATTGGACTGGAGTAGGAAGCCATATTTGAGCATGAAATTCCAGATAATCACATATTTTTTCTGAGCTTTGAGAATAGAAAAAATAAAATAGCCTATTTCTGCATTGATAAATATAAACACATTTTTTACCTAAATCAAATGACCTAAATAATTAATAGAGGGCTGGCCTTATTGTACTTTTCCTCTAGAAACCCGTAAGTCCTCCAACAGCTAAATAGTTTAATAAGACTGTGCTGTCAACATTGAAGCCCTGATGGGAGTTAGAGCATAGGGTAAAGTCATCAACATATTGTAGTGATTTAGTTTCAATTTTCAATTGCAAGGAGTTTAAATCAAAATGGAGACCTTGAGAGTCATAGTGGGGGGATTCAGTAAAATCTGAGACATTACAGTCCAGGTAAATTTTAGATTATCCTACATGTAGGCAAAGAAATCTTGGCTTTCAGGATAGTCAGAGAAATATTGCAAAAAAGATACACCACAAGCCAATTAAAGTAAGATGAATAGCAGAGTACTTGATGCTTGAATCACTGACCTTGCAGTTAGCAGTCCAACACTTAATCAACAGCACCACCACAACTCCTTTAAATAAGGCTAAGGGAAATAGTAACGTGTTATAAGTGAATGAACATCTGTTCTCAATTTGTAACCCCCACTGTTTTTGAAGTTTTAGCATTCCAGGAGAGAGGCTTTGTAAACATTTGGTGTTTTGTTTTGTTTTCAGAGGGTATTTCACCAATGCCAATTAGAAATTTGCAACTTTCTCCATTAACCCATTAATATGCAGGGTAGTTTCTTCTTGTGGGCTAAGTGTCAACATAGGAAAGGCTTTTGTTGTGGAACTCCCTTATTCCAAATTTGAGCAAAGGGTCTCTGATTTTGGCTGCTACTTTAACTTATAGCAATCTGTTTTTCAATGTTCATGTTTTTTTTTTTTAAAGAATTGAAGCTCCAGGTTAGTGACTCTCAAGAACATCAATTTATTTTGATAGTTAAGGTACTGAAATTGTTGTAATTTAAAAATCATTATCTTATTTGTCTTAGAGGGTTGTCCAGTATCCAAGGTCTGAAAGCACACATGGGTTAAATTGGTCAACTAATCAACAGAAAATATTTTCCAGTTGCTGCATTCATACTAAGGTTAAAAGTCAGGAATTACTGCATTAAATATTCTGTTAGCCCAAGGGCTAATAGATCAATACCAGAATATTCAGGAGACTTTTAAAAATAATCTCGTCTAGTCATTATAAACACTCTCAACTTCATTTTGTATGCAAGGTTGAATTTTTATGCAATCGATTATTGGAGGAAGAGCCTTTGAAATAGGCTCTGGCAATCTTTTACTTACAGCTTGAGAATCTTCTAATAACTTGGTGGCTTATGTTATTTAGGTATAGAGTTAAATTATCTTTGCAATTTCTTCATTTTTATGGTTCTCAGCACATTGGGACTCTCCATGTCCAGGTGCCATGTTTGTTAACTTATCAAAACCAGGAAGCACAGGTTGGAAACCCACAGCAAGGATTTTTTTAATTTGTAAATCTCCTCAAAGTTTTGGAAAAGCTTTAGAAATTTTAGCAATTCTAATCATGTCAAAAGAATAAAAGTAATATTGTGAAAATTCTCAATACTGACACTGGGGTGGAATCCCCAAAGCATTTCAAAATAGACTCTATTTTCAAATTAAACTCTCTAGTGGAAAAGAAGAGGGAAGTTCAGACAAAATGTTTTTAGAGGAATCTTTAGAAGCATAAGAGAAGCAAGGAGATGGGAAAGGTTACAAAACAGATACAGTCAGCAAAGTAATAGATGGACCCAGGACAGCTTGAGTCATGGGAACAGAAACTTGGAATTTTAATTCCTTTTTTCCCCAGTTAATTTTGAAACATTATGTTACAGAGGAGTAATTTTATTCTCATCATATCTTCTAGAGACTACAAATCCCAAGTGTAAAAGCCACCCCATTGTTTCTGTTTGATTTGGAAGTATTCTTTATAATTGTGTGCACAGAAAATTCAGTTTATTGAAAAGAACCAAAAAGGGACACCTGTTTTCTGAACTGTTCCTAGTTTTAAAAATGCAAAGCAAAGACGTACAAACAGCAGATCAATGATCAATAGTGTATATCCATACATTGGTCAGTAGTCCCATAAGGACCCTTGATATGGAATATCCTATTTTCCAAGAGGGTTTAAATCTGTTCCAAGTTTAGAACCCTTGAATTCAACAAAATCAAGATAGGGATCACTACAAGGTTTAGACTATGTGTTTGCTTATGTTACTATGTGTCTTGTGGCAGAGGCATTGTCCTCGGACCAGTACACATCCTATTACTTCTGACACATTTAAATGCATTTTAACTATCTGTCATAGTTGGCAATGATCCTACTGGTAGTTACTGGTTATGTGGTGCTCTTTATTCACTTGTGACATATAAAGCCTGATATTCCATGAATTATGAAACTTCTGTCATGCCCAAAATATCTTGAAAATATTCTTAAAAGATTCAAAGGGCAACATAATGAAGTAGGCAGGAGGCATCCAAAGAAAATGGAAAGAATATACAGTTATTGTACAGATAATAAGTAGCTGACATTTAACCATTTCAAGAGGTAGCATAGGAGTAAGAATCAAGGGTACTGAAGGAAGAAGTTCAAGTTGTACTGAAAGCATTAGCCAAAGTAAAAGCTCCAGGGATTGGTGAAATACCAATTGATATATTTTAACAAGCTGCCAAAGAACTAGGAGCAGTCACTTTTCTATTTCAAGGAATTTGAAAGAGAGATACTTGGCCAATTTTTGGGAAGAGATCCATATTTGTACCTATTCAAGAGAAAAATGATCCAACAGAATGCACAAATTATAGAACAATATGATTGATATCACATGCGGGGAGGTTATTGTTTATATCTCCACAGGGGAAGAGGGACCAGACTTCAACCCAGTGCTCCAAGATGTGAATGCAACATGCCAGCTTGGAGTAGGGAACCAGTGGAGAGGTCTGGGGGGCCAGGCCCCAATCCCAAATACTAAGTGGACACCTGCCCCTCAACCCAGGAGAATTTATTTCAAAAGACAGCATTGAATCTACAGCTCCAGGAGAGGGACATATCTGATCAGAGCACACGGGTGCAGATGAAGGGGGAGGAGGAAAGAATGGAGCACATCCTGGCCCACCAGGCCTTAAGGACGATGTTCCCAATTAGAGCAGCCAGTCCACAGAGAGGACCTAATTGCCAGCCCACTATGAGATGTGACGCCCCCTCACTGACCCATAGCCCTACAGGGGACAACACCGGAGACAGTGTGGGAATTGCACCTGATCTG
>NW_022103940.1:708850-770723 GCF_000313985.2 Echinops telfairi
ACTGGACTGGAAAACACTCCTAAAGGCCAACAAACGATCCTTGAACTAACTACAAGCTTTTCTTTCTTGTTATGTTGTGTTATTTTTTTGACATTGAGTTGATGTTGTTGTTGTTGTTGTTGTTGTTTTGTTGTATATTTTTGCTTGGTTTTGCTCTGTCTTGTTTTTGTGCATGTTATTATCTCCACAGGTCTGTCTAAATAAAATAGGCTGGATGAACAATCTGGAGGAGAAAACAACGGGATTGATAGTTCCGGGGGGGACATGGGAGAGGGGGAGGTGGGGGGAAAGGATGTGGTGTTAAAAAACCCAGGGACAAGGGAATGACAATTAATCCAAATTGGTGGTGAGGAGGTTGTGGGAGGCCTGATAGAGCCTGATCAAGGGTAATGTAACAAAGAGGAATTGCTGAAACCCCTGAAGCTAACTAAGAATTTTAGTGTTATAGACTCTATGAAGAAATATTTAATAATTTGAATTAAATAAGAAGTGATCTCTGTAAATTCATTGGAAGACAAAAACATTAGGTACAGATCCTATAATTATTTTTATGTCTAGAAGTTAACACATTATTTTACATATAGAGAGTGTTCATAAATATTGGCTGATGTTCAATTAGGTTTCAAAAGACTCCTTAGTAATCTACTTAAATTAATAAGAAAAGTGCATAATTATGCATAAAAATGTGATTTAATGAGCGCTTCAGAAGTGTTTAAAAGGGATTAAATGTGGTACTTTACTCTTTAATACATCTTAAACATACACAATCTACAATCTTGTTTTTTATTTTCATATATTTATATATCACTGAATATATATTTATCACTATATTTGTTGTAAAAACTTAAATAAGTAATTTTACAGAATATATCAATACAGGTTATAAACAAATTATGTTCATTATAATGAGATATTTAAAGTCAAAACAGCGCAAAACAACTAAGAATATACACACACATGAATATCTAATTACATTACAACAACCTTTCAAAAAGACGTTGCATTGCATTATTTGTTCCTTCTGAAGCAAACATTTGCATGACTGACTGACTAATCGGGATCATTCATAGGAATTATAATAATAGTGTTAAATATCCTTCCTGCTGATATAATTAAGATTACTGTTACAGTTTAGTTCTTTGGAGCATAATGCTTAGTAAAATACAAACATTTTACAGTATAGTTTACTTTTTAATCAGGAGAGCTAGTTTTGATTTATATTGATTTGATATACTCCGTAATAACCATGTTTGTTTACAATGCTTTAGCACCATGAATAATACCACTGATAGAAGGCATTTTATAACTGAAGGAATAGGTAATGAAGAATTTACTTTCAGGTCATCACTGGATGTTTTCTGTAAATTTGACAAGGACCTTTCCTTTCTATTTTGTTTCTCTAATGGTATCTATAAAACAAACACATTTTTTAAAAAACTAAAATTAAATGATACAGTCCTTGCATGAAAGTTGACATGATAAATATACAGAATATCAAATCAATGCAAATCATAGTGGACTCTGCTGATTAAAATTATTTTTAAAGTTTATGTGTCTTCAAAAACAATTCATTTGACTTAATTTAAATTAGAAAAGACTATTTTTAAGAGGATTCTCCTTTCTCTTATGGTGAGAATTCTTTTAAAATTATTTGTCCTTTCTTTTTTAGTCAGAAATGATGGGGATATCAGAATCATAGAAATCTAGCCTCAAATTCTGCCTCAGTTGTGTGGGCTGGAAAAAGTATTTCACATCACCTCTACTTTTGCTTATGTAAAATACAGACTGCATTTATAAGAGTATTACTGTGATGAAGAAGGAAACAAGAAATTCATGCAGTGATGTCATGCCAGACAAGTTCTAATCATTCTGTAATTGTTAATTATAATTATTTTTAATTATATGATAAAGTCAAATTAATTTATATGAAATGTCATCTGTGCCTCTAACACATAGGAATGTTGTTAAATAAAATGAGTAGTTTAGTATCAATATAAAAACAAATGTTCACACAGGCTGGTGTGCATCTTCCATGTGGGCTTTGTTGCTTCTGAACTAGATGGCTGCTTATTTACATTCAAGCCTTTAAGACCCCAGACACTATATCTTTTGATAGCCGGGCACCATCAGCTTTCTTCACCACATTTGCTTAAGCACACATTTGTCTTCAGCTATTGTGTCAGGAAGGTGTGCATCATGGAATGCCAATTTAATATAGCAAAGTGTTCTTGCATTGAGGAAGTGCTTGAGTGGAGGCCCAATGTCCATTTTAATGCTAAACCTACAAATATATGCATGTAGATCTGCATCATCTCCCCTCCCCCACTATCATGATCCCAATTCTACCTTACAAATCTGGCTAGACCAGAGGATGTATACTGGTACAGATAGAAATCAGAAACACAGGGAATCCAGGACAGATGACCACTTCAGGACCAGTGGTGAGAGTGATGATACCTGGATGGTGGAGGGAAGGTGGGGTAGAAAGAGGGAATCGATTATAAGAATCTACATATAACCTCCTCCCTGAGGGATGGACAACAGGGAAGTAGGTGAAGGGAGACACCAGAAAGTGTAAGATTTGACAAAATAATAATGATTTATAAATTCTCAAGGGTTCATGGGGGGGAAGGAGGAGAAAAATGAGGAGCTGATACCAAGGGCTTAAGTAGAAAGCAAATATTTTGAGAATGATGAGGGCAACAAATGTGATTGACATACAATGGATGAATGTATGGATTGAGATAAGAGTTGTATGAGCCCCCAATAAAATGATTGAAGAACCAAACAAATGTTAAGAAATTATTCATAAATAGGCTTCATTCTGAGAAATAATAACGTCATTTATGAGCTAACAGCTTGTTTTTTTATTCGATTTGTAGTATTATTTTTAAAACTCATTATCCAATCTGGATTTCTGGTTAGTGATAGTTACCACCAGCTGATCTTTGTAAAGGAGAATGTGTGGAACAATATTTAATGAATGTTAAATTAGAGTTCTCATCACTCAAAAATATTCATTCAAATTAAGAATGTAAGTATGATTTCTAAAAGTATCACTTTAAAATATAAAGAAAAAAGAATGGATTCATTATATATTTGCTTCATAATTTAGCTTCAAATATGTCCTTCATCTTGAAGACTTGAGCCTTTCTTTAAACCCTGCATGGTCAGGGTGTACGTATGAAGTATAATCTGATATTCTCTAGTGATTGCAATGGAAATCTGGTTTATATTGGCATCGAATTTTATGTAAATTGGAGTTTCTAACTCTGGCAAGGAACTCACTGCAGCATCTACTTTATCTTAAAATACCACAAAGTTTGGAGATATGTGATTTTTGGAGGGGAGGAAGAAAATACGCATCACAGAGACACACATCATTGATAATGTACTCTGTCACAGTAGTAGCTCTTCATTACAACATATTGCAACAGAATTACCTTTGTACTGCCCAACTGTGGGGTATATATTTATCCAGCCCGAGGAAATGTGGTGACAGGTGGAACATCCAATGCTGCACATGTTCCACACTCAAACACATACTCTAGATATTCACAAGATCTAAATTTAACAGTGAGACTTGGTTGCTGTTACTATAACTGATGAATCCTGAGGTTTTATTTTTATATCAAAACTATCCATATGTAGGGAGACTATCTTTAATAGCTAAAAAGAGGTTGGAGTAGCATTAGCCCTAATGGACATTAAAAGAGTCTTAGTCTTTTTAACTTGAAACCTGCTGTGATTTAATGGCCACCTACTTCATTACTGATGTGATTGCTACTTCTGCTAACATTATTTTAATGTTGAAATGTCAGAGAATGATAAAGTATGCCTGACTACAGGTATTATTACAGTAAGTCACAAGATTTATATAAGGCTGAAATTTATGAACAAAGAATTAACTTTGATTAGAATTTTTCTGGAAAACCTCCTTGATTCTCTAACCTATTATCTACAATGACTGAATTAATATGTTTATAATTTGTCTATATTATAATTAAACATTAGATTAATTTTCTAGTCTCTTGTATCAGATTAATTACATTATCAAATGAAAAGGGGGTGTTTTCCTTTTAGATTCTGGGAATCATGTTTATTTAGAAAAAAATATATTTTAAATTATGTTCTGGCATCCATATATATTCTTTAACAACTGAATTAAGGGGCCTTGAGTACTTCAGAATCCAGATATATTTGGCTTGAATTGTTATAATCACTAAGATTTTATGAAATATTTGAGTAAATAAAAAACTAAACGCACTGCCATCCAGTCTATTCCAAATTATAATGACTCTAAAACAGATTAGGACCTAGGACAGAGTAGAATTGCCTCATCCACTTTCCAAAGCAGTAAATCATTAATAGAATAGAAAGCCCTATCTCTCCCATGGAGCATCTGGTAGGGTTGAGCCATTGACCTTATAATTAACAGCACAATGCTTTACCCACTATTCCACCAAGGATTTTTGGAGTATGTATGAATTTAATGGGCATCTTACATCATCCGAATTTCACTGTTCTCAGCAAAAATGCTATCAACACACTGCGTTCATTTAGAAATAAAATTTATCATATTCTTATATTGTTGGGTTTTATCTCTCTCTCTCTTTCACACACACACACACACACACACACACAAAACTACATTCATGCCTCACACAATTCAAATACAATGTCATTGTTACTGCATTTAGTAGACTCTACTTACTAAAGTGGTTGAGGTTGGATAAGAGGGATGTCAAAGGATTTTACATTAAAGCAATTGCAAAACCTTTTAATGTTAGAACCCTCTTCCTTTATACAAATCCCTGTGTTTATTCCACAGATACAGAGTTTTCCAGGCTGTTGATACTGGAGAAGCCTCCAAATTTAACCCTCTCCATTCCTTGATTCTTATCCTGCTTACAAGAAAGATTTAAGGCAAGAGACAAAGTCAGACTGAGTCAGAAAAAACATTTAAACATAAAGAATGAGATTCTTGGAAGAGATACTATTGATGTCTAAAGGGCTGTTAGCTAGTCTAAAAGGCCTGGCAAAATGTAGAGCCAGGCCTTAAATTTTGTTAATGGTGAACATCTCACCATAAGCTGACTTTCTTGCAAGTTTTCTCCTATTGGCTTATCTTCTGTAGTCTAACTCCTCTTTCCAAGTATGTACATCACAGCATCCTAGATTTTATGCGGTTCTCTTGTCTCAGACCCCAAATGCAAGGGTCTGTTTAATCACTGTGGAGGTAGTGTGAACATCCTGACTTTTCCAACCCAGTCTTTTCACTAGCTCTGGTCTCTTCCATTTATGAGGAAATGTGCCTTACCTTCCTTTGCTGGAGAAGTATGTGCAGAAACAATAGGTCCCCACCTCCTTTGTGTTACAATTTCTTCCAGATTCTTGCCGTCATCACCCTTGCTCCTCTTACCAACATTTACATGGACCTATCCTTTCCCCTGTTTGTGTAATTATATTGAGGGCTAATTCTCTATGGAATGTCCAACTCAATTTCAGTTCTGTTGGCTAGTGAATCATAACCATGCTTTTGAGAAATGTACCATTTGTGATATGAATTGCCAAATATGCTGTATTGAATATTCACTTTTCTAGAAATCATCAAGAAGATAATTATAATGTTTAGTGGTATAGTGGTTATGTGTTGGGCTGTGATTCGTATGGTTGGTCGTTAGAAATCATCACCAGCCTTGTGGGGAAATACTGGGCTTCCTAGTCCCGTAAACAATTACGTTTCAGAATGCCACAGGGGGCTTTCTATGAGTCAACATTGACATATAGCAGTGAGTTTGGTTTTCTAAAATGAAATAATTTGAACAGTTATCTTTTTTTACTACTTACCTAGGTAACCTTTAAATTATGGATTAGAAATTCCTTCAATATAATCAAAAGAAGAAAATCTGTGTGCTTTTAAGGGAGTCTATCTTGGTTTGCAACATAGTGTGTCAGCCCAACAAAAGTGATCAATGGTCCCAGTCTTGAGATACCACCATTTACAAATAAAGACCACCTCAGTTATTTGTATTCACAGTTTAGTATTTGAGAGATATACATGCTATTTTAATTTAATAACATTTTAATTTTAGATTGTTCTTAATGTTTTTCCAATGTTCTTGCAATCATATTATGTGGAATTTAAATATTGAAACCTCAGAAAACTGAGGAACTTTGTTTTTAGACAGCATACGTTTATGTCATATCATATAGTTGACAATTTTCATTAAGTTCCCTATATTAAATTTTCTGTAGCATGTACCCAGGGTATATTTATTTTGAGAAATTTTATAAAAATTAGCACTCACTTCAATACTTTTTTATTAAAGTTTTGCTATACTATATCCTCAAAATCTAAGAAAAGAGCTTTATGATTTTCAGAAGGATATTAATAAATATAAAACACTTTGTCCTATTATTTAGTGAACAAAGATACTCACTAATATCTGGGCAGGAGTCTAGTATTTGAGACCGCTCTTTCATATAATATTAATAATTATTAAATTAAGCAATATTATTTGTTATACATGAGCAAAAGTATAACAAGAAATTGTATGGTGCAACATTTAGAGTATATAGTACAAAAAAACATTGGACACTCATCATTGTTGATATTTTATTTAAATATGTAAATTTAAAAGGCCCAAATGTTGTCAGTATTACTGAGAAAAAATCGCTAAAATAATATTGAATATTAAAATTAAAAGGAACTCA
The DNA here is from genome assembly GCF_000313985.2 of Echinops telfairi. Taxonomy (NCBI): domain Eukaryota; kingdom Metazoa; phylum Chordata; class Mammalia; order Afrosoricida; family Tenrecidae; genus Echinops; species Echinops telfairi. Next base: position 715,568 of record NW_022103940.1, read on the forward strand.
GAACAGCTCTATGTGTGAGATATATTCTAAATCTGCATTTTATAGCAAGGAGGAAAAGTTACTTTGAGGTAGACTTAGGGATATTTTTCCTTAAGGAGTAGACTTAAAATTCATATTGTTAAAAGCGTTTTTTTACCTGAATTTCGCCCTTACTGTTTTCTGCCAGTGAATTTCAGTTTTTAAGATTGTTACTTAAACCATTTTTATTATACTTTTATTGTGCCCCACACCTTGAGCTTCCAAACACAAAGTAGTAATCCATAACTATGTTTAAAATTTTAAATGATTATGTAACTTCTTACATGTAAGACCATAACATTTATTCTGCCATCAAGTTACTTTTAACCCGCTCCAATGGATGTGATCTCTTTCTAATATTAAGAAAATTGGTGACCATAGCAGTGTTTATCTTACTCTACTTTTCAATTGGGTTCCACAATTCATTGAAATTCCACACAAAACTCAAAGATAATACTCAGAATTATAAAGTTTCATAGATTACAAGTGCTCAAGATTCAGACAAGGCAGTCTCTTCTCCACTGTGCCAATAGGCAGCCCAGTCTCTGGTCTTTGACTCTCAGCCATTTGACCATGTAGCTTCTGACCTACTCCTGTAACTTTACACAGCTATTTAGGGCTGCCCATAAATGCTCAAAGGGCATGCCAGGTCACCTCAGTATGAATGCACTCAGCTCAAACTCTGTGGGTCTGCAAGGCTAGCTCCCTCAATGAAGTGCCTAGAAACACACCAATCCATAAGGCAGCTTCCTTCCCCAAAGCACTGAACATCACTTGCTTTCTGGGTTGGGAAGTCTTCCACTATGTCTTATGCTCTGGCGCTTGGTGTTGCTGTTGTCTCTCCTCTGTCACTTTCTACTGCTTCTCTGGTATTACAGTTCTCTTCTAGATCAGGGAGTTTTAATAGGTCCAAAAAATATAGTCTACTCCTGACCCCTCACCTTCCTGCTTCTGAGAAGACTAATTTTATAACCAACAGTATGAAAGTCACAATTAATCCTCTTAATAGTCATTCACAAATGAATCCTATAATCATCTTCCCCCACCTTCTTTTATACCCAGACCCATCAGGAAAAAGTCATTTGATGGGAATAACAAAGATTATGGCTAGAAGAGCCATATTAAATAATCCACTGCACTGCATCAGTGCACATGGAACATTCCCCAGAATAGACCATAGTTTAGGGCACAGAGCAAACATCAATATGTTGAAAAATATCAAAATACAGGAGCCCAGTGTCATTCCATGATTTATAAAGTTAGAAATCAACAATAAGAAATCAAGTGGAAAAAATCTAATACATAGAAATTTAATAAGAACTTGTTTTAAAACTACTGAGTAATAGAAGAAATAAAAAAATTAAATAAAAACATTCATTGAATCAAATGAGAATCAAAACACAGCATATCATAACCCCTTTGAACATCGCAAAACTGCTCTCAGAAGGCAATTTATAGCAATAACTGTACACATTTAAAAAAAAGAACCAACACCTAAAGAAGTATGTCCAACAATTAGGAAAAGGCCTCAAAATAAGACTACTAACACCAGAAGAAAAGAAGTAATAAAGATTAGAGCATATATAAATGAAATTGAAAAGCATTAAAAGGAATCAACAAGACTCAAAGTTAGTCTTTGAAAGGATTAATAAAATAAACAAAGCAGTAACTGATGTAACAAATGAAAAGAAGAAGCAAATAACCCAAATAAAAACTGAAATGGGTGATGTCACAAGAAAGCCAACTTAAATAAAAGGGACAATAAAAATTAAGAACACTACTGCAACAAAGTTGAAAACTTAAAGAAAAAAAGAAATAATTACTGGACACATACTACTTATCTATACTAACAGACTGAAGTTAGAACATCAAATCAATTGGAATAAAGGAAGAAATTGATCATGTCATTAAATAATGTACAACAAAAAATAAGTCTGAATCAAGATTTCACTGGTGAATTCTACCAAACATTCAGAAAAGAGCTGACATCAATTCCACTCACATTATTCCATAGTACAGAACAGAAAACTCCAGAATTCATTTATTGAAGAAAGCACAATCCTGATACCAAATCCTGGCAAAGATATCAGTCAAAAAGTAAATAACAAACTAATCTCATAAATACAGACAATAAAATTTTTCGTCAACATCCTACCTGTGTTAGACAGGGTTGACTAGAGAAACAAATTCAGGGACACTTAGGTATGTATAAAAAGGAGCTTTATATCAAAGAGTTATTGTATATTAAGAAAACATCCCAGCCCAGTCCAGATCAAGTCCATAAATCCGATGTTAGCCCCAATGTCTGATACCACTTCATAAATTCCTCTTCAGACTCAAGCAACAGATGCAATGAGGCCGAATGCAGGATCACAGGCCAGTGGGTGGAAAGTCTTGTATCACTGATAGCACATGTAAGCAAAATGTTGCTGAAAATCATCCAACAATGTTTGAAGCAGTACATTGATTGGGAACTACCAGAGAACTACCAGCCAATATTTAAGAGGACATGGAACACGGATCTTGGCTGAATGCAGAGAATACCAGAAAGATGATTACTTGAGTTTTAGTGAATGTAAAGGCATTCAAGTATGAGATTCATAACTGACTCTGGATAATGAGGGGAAAAATGAGGACCTAATGCCAAGGAATTAAGTGGAGAGAAAATGTTTTGAGAATGATGAGGGCAATGAATGTACAAATGCGCTTTACACAATTGATGTGTGTATGGATTGTGATAAGAGTTGTATGAGCCCCTAATAAAATGATTTAAAAAAAAGAAGAAGAATTGGAACTCTAGAACACTTAGTTGTGCTTATGCAGAACCCGTATGTGTTACTGTTGTTAGGTGCCACGGAGTTGGCTCCAACCCATAAAGACATTATGCAAAACAGAACCAAACACCGCACTGTCCTTCCTCATACTCACTTGTTTACATGCCTGAGTTCATTTTGGCAATAATGAGGCAACCCGTTTCATTTATGGCCTTCCTCTTTTTCACTGACCCTCCACCTTACCTAGTTTGATGTTTTTCTCCATGAACTGGTTTTTCCTGATATCAAGTCCAAAGTATTCGAGAGGAAGACTCCTTTCTAAAGAGCACTCTGGCTGTACTTCCAAGAGCAATTGGTTTGCCCTTTTGGCAGTTTATGGTACTTTTAATATTCTTCTCCAGCACCACATTTCAAATTATTCTTTGGTCTTCCTTATTCAATGTCCAAAATTCGAATGTATATGAACCAATGGAAAATACTATGTATGGCTTGGGTCAGGTACACTTTAGTCCTCAACCTAACAGTATTGCTTTTCAATACTCTGATTTTGTGCAGCATATTTATTTAATGCAACCCACCTTTTGATCTCTTGACTGCTACTTCCGTGAGCATTGATTGTGAACCTAAGCAAGATAAAAGCCTTGACAATTTCAACATTTTCTTCAAACCAATCATTATAATGATGATCCAGTTGTGATGAGTCTTCCTTACATTTAGTTGTAACCCATACTGAAGGCTGAAATCCTTCATAGTCATTGTCAAATGCTTCAAGTTTTCCCTGATTTCATTAAGCAAGGTCATGTCATCTGCATATGTGAGGTTGTTAATAAGCCTTCCACCAATTCCTTCCGTCTGCCAAATTCTTCTTCATATAATCCAGTTTCTCTGAATGTTTGTTCAGCAAACAGAGTGAACAAGTATGGTGAGAGATTAAAACCCGGACATGAATATTTTCTGAATTTAAGCCATGAATTATACCTTTTTTTCTGTTTGCACAACTGCCTCTTGATCCATGTACAAGTTCTGCAGAAGCAAAATAAAGCGTTCTCAATTTATTATTCTTCTCAAAGTTATATATAGATATATACATTCCACACATTCAAGTGATTAAAATCAAAGACATATGCAAACAATTAGTCAACTGGACTAACAAACCTTGTAAACATCATTTTCCAGGACCCTGAGATTAAAAGAGCTCGAGAGTTGATAGTTCTTAGTTACCTGGTGCCTGCTTTCAACTTCTCAGAAAAGGATCACACTGGAAGATCCTGGATAGATTGGAATAACATTATTTCAGATATAATTAGCTTGAAATTTAAAATCTTACCATTTATTTTCCCTTTTGACTCATTTTTAACTTGTTCTATTGTTCATGATTTTCTGCCTTTTTCTTAGGATTGAAGTTTATCTGTTTTATTTTGTTGTTACTGATGTTTGTTTTTTTCTGGTTATGGTAGAGTTTTTTTTATATGAACTCCAGAATAGGTTAATTTACAGATATAGTAATTAGATTAATAGATCCCTTAGGGTTATGCCAGGGTTTCTGGGGAAATGGGGAGCTAATAATAATGGATACAAGAATTAAGAAATGATCTGAAATTGATTGTGTTGATAATTTCACAACTCTTTTTACTATATTAAATCAATGAATAATATCATACAGAAAGTATATGTCAGCAAAATGTTTTTTAAAATGTGGGGAAAATCAAAATAATAAAGAAGGTCAGGCTTACAGTCAAATACAGAATGGTGGAAACCTTGAGACAATAGTCTTTAGTCACCTTTTAGGACTGGAAATTAGCTCATTCTCCATGGTTCAATTTCAACCAAACAATAGGTAAGTCTATAGGGTCGGGGGATGAAACTGCAGAAGCACATACACCTTAGAATAAGCAGTCATTTGAAATTAAAAGTGCAGCATTTCCAAAATATTAGGAAAGAAAGAGGAATGGAAACAAAAGAGATAGGGAGGAATTGGGATAAGAAATGTTTTATTCGGTGAACTTCAGTCAATGTGATGAAAAAGAAATGTGTATGAATTTATCCAGTGAAAAATTGATTTGCTCTGTAAAGCTTTACTCAATTCTTAATAAAAGGAAATAAAAGTTTAAAATGAGACAAAATAGTAGGGAGAGTTCAGAATATCCTACTTTAATCATGAAATCTTATATATTTAAAATATGGTCCAAACTGAGGTTCTGAACAAATTGGTATCGGTATTTTTTGGTGTGTTTATAGTTGTCCTCAGTAAGAAAGTATTTAAACAAATCCCATCTGTGGTAGTTATATAATTTCATGTCAATTTGAAGATACATAGGAGGATGTACATTAGTACAGATAGCAACTGGAAACACAGGGAATCCAGAACAGATGACCCCTTCAGGACCAGTGGTGAAAGTGGCAATGCCTGGAGGGTGGAGGGAATGTGGGGTGGAAAGGGGGAACTGATTACAAGAATCTACGTATAGTCTCCTCCTTGGGGGATGGACAGCAGAGAAGAGGGCAGGAGGAGACATCAGACAGTGTAACATATGACAAAATAATAATTTATGAATTATGGAGGGTTCCTGAGGGAGGGGGGAGGGGGAAGGTAGGGGGAAAATTAGGAGCCTATATTAAGGGTTCAAGTAGAAGGCAAATGTTTTGAGAATGATGATGGCAACAAATGTACATATGTGATTGACACAATGGATGCATGTATGGATTGTGATGAGAATTGTATGAGCCCCCAATAAAATGATTTTTAAAAAAGAGTACAAAGGTGGAGTCTAGCCTGATGTTGACTTTTTGTGGGTGTGGCCTTTTCATGAGGAGGGTCATGGGAGCCTCAGCATCTCCCTCCCCCACTCCCCCACACCTTTCACTTTCCTGCTGGCTGATCCTGGTTGCGGACAGAGCCCTATGATGAATTGCACCATGGGATACACATGACTTTCTACCCACTAGTCTAAGATCTTCCTGCATTCTGCATCAATTGCATGTGGCTGTATGAGTCTGAAGAAGGACTTATTGACTATTATCGGACTTATGTACTTGAGTTGGAATGGGCTGGGATGTTTTCTCCATGTATAACTTATTCTTCATATAAAGTTCTTTCTTCCACATTTATGAGTATCACTGGATTTATTTCTCTATTCAACCTAGCCTATCACACTGTCTGAATTTCCTTGAACTCATATATACCTTAAAACACTGAATATCTTCCTATAACTAGTATTCCTATTTCCAGAGCTGCACTTAGGAGATGTTAGCCTGTTTATTTTATAAAAATATTAAGTTATTTCTAAGTAGCATTGAATAAAACATTTGGATACTCCCTCTCCACCAATACAAGGATTTTAAAAGAAAATAAAAATGTAAAAAATAAATACATCCACAATAGAAAACCTGTGCCTACTTTCTTTTGCCCAAAAATTTAAGGTATGGATCTATTTCTTCTTTTCACATATGGTTTTGTTTGCTTCTTTTTCAAACTACCTTCCTTTGGTTCTATCTCTTTCAGGGAATTTTTTAGTCAGTCGTCTTTTCCCTCTTACCCAGAGAATTAAAGCTAATAAAAAGTATTTTCTAAAACCAACCATCTAATCAACACGAGCAGAGCATTGGCATTTGGCATTTTATCTCTACTGTGAACGTTTCATTGGCGCTGCAACGAGTTGTTTGTCCTTACTGTAAAATGTTGGCAAATCCACTGATTACCTTAACTAGGGAAGAAATTGTGCAAAGGAAAAAAGAACTGAATTTCAAAAAAAGTACAATAAGTGCTATTATAGCCATGTTTTATAGAGACTTTTCCATAATGTAAATAAACAAGAAAGATTACAGAAAAGGGGGAAAGATGGATGATTTGATATCTGCAACAATATTGGGACCAAAAGGCCGGGCTGGAAAGTCCAAAGCATTCTTCCAAGTCTTATCACAATGTATAGTTCCTTATGCTTTGGTCAAATTGTCTGAAGTGTTTCTATCTTGAACAAGCATAACAAATAAAGAACTTTGCTGCAATGTTCATTGTAATGGTAAATTAGTTATCGCCCATCTAGAGACATTGAAATATTGGGGCAGAATTTAGTCCCAATAGGTAACAATGATTCTTATAAAACCCATAGAAGAAAATATGTCTTTATAAAAGGCAAAAGAAAAAAACAAAAAACAAAACTAGTTGACTATTAATAGGTCTTCCATAGTAGACAGAGAACTGCCTACGTGAGTTATTCAGGAAAATCACGGACTGGGTTGTTTCTTCTGCAACTTCACTTCGTCAGCCCTCCGCACAGCTATATAACAGGGTCAGGAGAAGACATAGGCAAGGGCTTGCTAGTGCAAATCTTGAACTTTTTCTTTGGCTGGATGTCCAGCATCTGGCCTGGGGCTAACACTGCATGCAGAAGTTTCTTCCCTAAGAGTGTATTTTTCAGCAGGGGACACAGGTGCAGGGATTGTGCTGTGCCCATATTTCTGGACCCTGAGTTGGCACATGTAAATGAATTTGTGCTCTGCATATGCATCATTTCTCTGTGCTTGCCATTTTGATATTTCATGTTGCTCTGCTTGGGATTGATTCCATCTTGTTGAAGTATTTGGGGGAGAATTCTTCTGCGAGCATTTATGAACCAGAAAGAGATCTGTCGTAAAGACAAATTGGTCTGCTCCGACAGCATTTTGTTCTCCACCGCTGACGGGTGGGTGCTGTGCCTGTGTTCATACAGCCAATCACGGAGGATCTTGATGGACTCAGGGGGAAGGAACCCTTTCCACTTCCTCTGACCCTCCGGTGATGCAAAAACTGCGTTTTTGCCTGTGTCAGTATTCAATATGATTGGAGTTTCTTGGACCACAGATTTGGTCTGGGACAGGATTTCACCAGGGGCGTCCATGTTTGTTAGGTCAAGCTTCACTCTTTCTAAAAATTGTAGACAATGAAGTTAAGAGTAACGTAAATCTAGGAAAGCCTGTGAAGATTATATATGAAGGTCTCCATGACTTCTAAGCTCATTGCTTTGCACTCTTGTAAACATTGTTGCTAGGAGCATTGCGTCAGCAGGTTCTGTGAGGTCACATCCTCTCACTACTCCTTGTTCTTCCCATCCCCCTCCAAACACATGAATGTGTATAGAGAAGTGTGTATGCTTTATTACATATACACACAATTGAGGGAAAGGCATCATAAGGGTAAAGATTATTAAATTTAACTAGATAAATATTAAAACACCTGTAGGCAGAAACCTAAGCAAATTACTTGCAAAAAAACAAAAGCATTCATAAGCAAGCTTTAAAAATTTAACAAACACTAAAATTATTAGCAGTATATATAATAGACAAAGTGTCATATATTATTTCTATATACCTTATAAATAAAGTAAATATTCTAGATTGAAAAGTGAGCAAATAATTTACAATTTATGAAAAAGGAAATATGTGACAAATAACCATATAACAATCTGCTTAGCTTCCATGATAATCAACAGTATCCGTGTAAAACAACAGTGGGGAAATTTTCTACTATCAAATAAGCCAATACCAAAAAGACTCTAAAGAACAGTATTATTGAGAATATATACTTCAAAATATTTCAGTATAAAATGGTAAACAAAAAATACATTGACTCAGGAAACTGCTTTTAAGGTATTTATCATAAGGACATTATTTTTGTTTTCAAATATACGATACACAAGAGAGTTTTCAAATTATTAATAAGACTTCTGAAAGTTAGAAATGGATTTTCAACATTATAAAATTTGACGATTCAAAAAACACTTCCTTTACATTTCAAAATTATCCAGAAATTAAGTTTGATGGGCAGACACATGTATTTATTAACAAAGAATGAGTTCATAGTGTTAAAAAATAAAACAACCTATAAGAGAGCAACATGCAAATTATTCAGTTTGGGGAAGAAAAAAACAGAGAGGGGGAAAAAAGCATATATACATATACAATCAAATGTAATGTGCTTACATGTATGTGCTTGTGCGTATAGAAAAACACCAAGTATAATTTAAACCAAAATTATTTAGGGTGATGAGTGGACAATATATTTTATTATTAAAAAGGAATAATACACACCCTTGTCTGTTAAATTCTCAAGCAGGCTGAAGAGTGAAATATTACAGAAAATGAGATCATGAGATACCTGGGTCTCCCAGCACTTTACTTGTAGACATCCAGAGATCTGCAGGGCAGAATTTAGGCCATCACCTCTTCTAAATGGTTTAATCCTATCAACAAAGATTAAGAGGGACCTGCAAGCCCACAATCAGTAAAATTGTCCAAATCTCGAAATTGTTCAAGGGTTAGCTACAGAACTTGGGTTAGGAGCACTCCTTCCCTCTGCTGTACTCCAGCCATCAAAGGCTACACAGAGCATGAAATATCACCCTTCTTTAGTATCTAGCACTTTCTTTCTACTGCTGTCCGCTTTGAATCTACAGGGCCAAGTTCATTCAGCCATCTATCACTCTAAACACTAGCCACTACAAAATCCAATGAAATCTAAGGAAGGTTATTCAGTTATCGGTACTGCACAATGTCAATTTCCTGGTTTTAATAATATACAACAGTTTTAAGGTATCATTGTTAGGGAAACTGGGTGAAAAGCACACAAGAACTCTCTATAAAATTTTGCAATTTCTCGTGAATCAAATAATTTAAATGAGAAAAGAAAATTCACCAAACTGTTTTATATTGCTCTCAATCATATTTTAGAGTTCCAGTTGCTCTTTGTCCTTCCCATCAGTTGGTGTGCTAAATCTTTATAACTTTTTTTATTTTAGAGGAGATATGAATTTTTTAACTTTCTTTAGAGTCATTATTTGTTTTAGATATAAATGTCTTCTCACTAATGCAGAATCATAGAGAGTTTTTAAATTTTTGTTATATAGAATGGATTTTGATCAATATTGTTTAGAATCTATATACCTATGTCCTAGTGAACTCTTGTTCTAAGAGGAGGTATCAAAAATCATTGTATGTTAGCAATTTTACTTTTATTGAGTGAAACTTTTGAAACATGTGGTAACAACTGAAGACACTGTGATAGTTAGGTGTTGTGTCAATCTGACTGGCTAAACTGGTATTCTCAATGGTTTGGCAGGTAAGGTTTAATAATCTCACATGGCTTTTACTAACACAATGTAATAATGTAATTTGGATACACTGTGAGCAGCCCACTAGTTGGAAGAAGATTAGAGTTGAAAGCAGCCTCCTTATTCAAGTAAGGATGCAATTGAAAGACAGTTTCCTTGGAGTTGTGATCTACTTTCTATATAAGAACATGCTTTGGGAAAATTTGCTTGTTTTTGGATGGGTGGATCTGGCTCACCAACCTCTGTTTCTTTGGATTTGATTCAGTGGCCTGGCAAATTGCCTGCCAATCCCAGAAACCGTCAGCAAAATGTCATCTAATCTTAGATTCATTCCCCTCTGACGCCACAAACCTGACATGCTGACCTGGGATTAATACATACATCTCTGCAATTACCAGCATGTGGTGGTCCTGCCAATCTGGGTTCATCAGTTTAAAGTCAGAAGAAGCCTCCACTTAACATCTGACCCATGGACTTGAACTTAGGACTAGAATGAGACCTTCTTGCTGGTATGGCTAAGGAGAGACACTCCTAATAAGAACAATATCCTTAATTTTTTTTTAAGTTTTATTTCAGTTTATTAGATTTTATTTTATTTAAAGATAATTTTATTGGGAACTTTTACAGCTCTTATAACAATCCATGCATAAATTGCATTAATATATGTGTACATATGTTGCTATCATCATTTTTTTCTTTTTTTTGGCTTGAGTTATTTTTTTTTCATTTTGCAGAATTACATCCAGTTCACTTTCAAAAAGTAGTCTATGCATCAGAATTATGTTGCAGGTGAAGAATAGTGCAAGTGTCATTGGCAACTAAAAGAACAAACACATCTGTCTTGGAAGAAATACAGTCAGAATGTTCCTTAGAAGCGAGGATAGTGAAACTTTGTCTCACATACTTTGAATATGTTATCAGGAAATGCCTGTCCCTGGAAAATGACATCATGCTTGGTAAAATACAAGGACAGTACAAAACGAAAGAAAGAAAGCCCCTCAACAAGATGGATTGACACAGTGGCATTAACAAAGGACTCAGCCATAGGAACACTTGTGAGGCAGTGCTTCCTTCTGTTGTACATAGGGTCACTGTGGGTTAGAACCAACTCAAGGGCACCTAACAACAGTAAAAATTTCCCTAATGAACCTCGTGTTTGTGATATATCCTTTTGGTTCTGTCTGGCCATTGCAATGAATTATCAAAGCCTAGAAAGAAAAACAAAGAATGTCTGGGGAGTGATGGTTGGTTTCAAAATTAGTAAAGCCAATTGGAGGATTGCAGCATGTGTGTTTTTGTCTCCTAGGAATAAGCCTTGGGCTGATGTGGATTTTGAGTCTCCTTACCCCATGTGCACTCTGATGGTTTTTGCACATCTTATTTTTTTTGCAGGAAAAAACAGCGTCAGAGTTTGACATAATACCAATTGAATTGCTTACACAAATAAATGTAGCCCTGGATATGTGCATTCATATATGTTAAGAAATGCAGAGACCATTACCTGGCCAAAACTAGAACATATTTGTATTTGTGCCCATTTAAAAGAAATGTGATCCAACAATGTTCAGAAATTATCAGATAACATATTTATTATCACATGCTAACAGTATATTGCTGGAGATAATTTGAAATTATTTAAAGCAGTATGCCAACAAGGAACTGTCAGAAATTCAAGCCAAATATAGAGTAGAATAAGAAGCAAGAAATATCATTGATAATATCAGGTGTAATTTGACGGAAAGCAGAAAGTACCAAAAATATGCTTACCTGTGTTAATTGACTATGTGATGTTATTCCACTGTGTGGATCATAACAAATTATGGTCACCATTTCAAAAATGGGAGTTCAGGAACACTTGGTTATACTCATACAGAAACCGTAAATAGACCACAGCAAAACAAGGGACTATTGCTTGCTTTAAGGAAAGATATGTGCAAGGATTATGTCCTTTCATCCTTTATATTAAATCTCTATACTAAGCAACTAATAAAAAAAGGGAACAATCTGAAGCAAAACAAGGCATCTGGATCAGGAGAAGTCTCACTAGCAGACTGATTTGCAAATGCAAAACTTTGCTTGTTGAAAGTAAAGAAGACGTGAACACTTACTGATGATGATCAATACAACAGTGCTTTTGTAAAGATTACACCTAAACAAAAAGAAAACAAATATCCTCGCAACTGTGCTAGCAAGCAGCTCCATGATAAATGTGAAATGGTTGAAGTTGTCAAGGATTTTGCTTGATTTCACAATAATTTTCCCCTGGAAACATCAGTCAAGGAATCAAATGAGGTATTGCATTGGGCAAATTCACCACAAATGATCCATTTAAGAAGCAAAGATGTCAGTTTGGAGATTAAGATGCTTCTAATTTAAGCCATGGAATTGTCAGCTGCCTCATATGCATGTGAAAGCTGCACAATGAACAAGGAAGACCACAGAAAATTGATTCCTTTAAATTATGGTGTTGGCCAAGAATATTGAATATACCATGGACTGTAATAAGAATGAACAAATCTTTCTTGGAAGAAGTACAGCAAGAACGGACCTTAGATGGAAGGATGGATATGTGATTAGGACGGACCAGTCACCAAAGAAGGACAAGATAATTGTTAAATAGAGGATCATCGAAAAAGGAAACTCAATGAATGGACACAGTGGCTGCAGCAATAGGCTCAAACATAGAAAAACAGGAAAACAGATGTTGAGGATGGTGCAGGTCCCCAGACTGGCTTGATGACATCTAACAACAGCAACAACTCTATATAAAATTGGTAATGAAAGGGTTTAATATTGGTTTCTCTAAAAAGTATTATAAATTAGGAATTGACTAGCATATTTCCAAAAAGACCAAATTTTAGACATTTTGGAGTTTATATAGGTCCCAAAGACTCCCTGGCAAATATTCGTTTTAGGCCTTGCAGCATGAAAAACGCCAATGCATAAGTAACGAATATGTAGTGGTGTATATTAATAAAACATTATTTATAAACCTAACCAGTCTGGACATGGTCCAAGAACCATAATTTCTATCTTTTTATGAACTTATTTAATACTCATTGTTTTATTTTTAAATGTATCCTATCAAATTTGTCGACGTATTTTAAAAAAGTGTGTTGTATATATTCTTTCAATTGAGTTGTAAAGGGATATACTCTTAATCTGAATACAAGTAGCTTAGTAGATACATAATTTTCAAGTCATATATTTTTTCCTTTGTAGTTACATAAAAATATCAATTTAAGAGAAAATGCCTTATTTTTTTGTGAAATCCAAATTATCTTTTTCTTATTTTATACTTCATGCTATTTGTTTGTTACTTTAAAATTTTTGGCATATACATTTTTAATATTAGCTATTTAATTTAAACCCATGCTCTATTTCTATCTATTTTTGTGTGTATACTATATATGATGGTATGTATCATTATTTATTAGCCAAATACACTTTTAAAACAAAAACTATATGTTACAATAGGTATTGATTATAATAGGATTCTTTACACATTGATTTGCCTTGGTAACAATATTGAAAATCAATGGAACTATATATAGGGATCTACTACTAAACTACTACACCTTCTAGTGTATTCATTTAATTATTTTTCTGTCCTTACAAAATTTCCAAATGTTGTTGATAAGTGTAAATATATGGCAATTCTGAGCCACCATTCATTGGGCACTCTCAAAGCAAGTGATCCAAATCAAGTTCAATGACATTCACTTCAAAAATCTTGGGATAGCAATCAGCTACTTCTTCCAATACTAGGGCAATTTAACCTTAAGTCCAAATATGTTGGTTCCTTAAATCTGCTACAGCTGAGCTGAGGTAAAGCCCAGTTCACTTGGTGGGGTTTCTACATTGAATCCTCCTGATGTGACCTATGAAGCATGCTGTGCACCTCAAAAGAATAGAGCTAAAATCCCCGTAGTCTATATCACACAGCCTGGATAGAAACTAAATCAAAATGATCCAATTAGGAACATCATACAGGCATATTTTTCCCTTGTGATCTTTAAAAATATTGTGGAGCATATTTTACCAGTTGGAGGTTGCTACCCCTGTTTACTCACCAACAGAACTTTAATAGCCTGCTCAAAGACATACGCATCCCCTCCTTGAATCTTGACTTGAATTACCATTAAGTTTTGTTTATCAATCTTGCAGGAGTCTGAGGATTTAGGGTGACCTTAGCACAATGTTGTATGGCAGCAACTTCTCCATCACCATTATCTTGAAAAACTGACTCCAGCTTGTCCTCTTACATTGTCCTCCATTGCCCCTCACACGCTCACCCACGTTTCTGTTGTTCATCCCCCTGGGAGGGCATTATAGATTGACCCTTGTGATCGATTCCCCCTTTCTTCATCCCACCGTCCCCTAATCCTCCTGGTATCTCTACTCTCATTGGCCGTGAGGGGTTTATCAATCATGGATTCCCTGTGTTTGGGGCTCTTATCTGTAGCAGTGTGCATGTTCTGGTCTAATCTGATTGTTAAGGTAGAATTGTGGCTATTGTTAATGGTATTTTGTCTTTATGTATTTTTTGGAGCCCTCTTTCCTGATATAAAAGAATTCAACTGGTTTCTACTTGATATTCTTATAGTCTGCTATTTTGTGAAATCCCAGAATTGTTGAACAGTTTTTTGAGGTGTCCTTGGTGTCTTTGCTACATAAAATCATATCATCTGCAAATAGTGAGAGCTTAACTTCTTCTTTGCCTAATTGTATTCCCTTGATTTCTTTTTGTTGTCTAATGACTCCGGCTAAGACTTCTAGCATGACGTTTAATAAAGCAGTGTTTTCCTGTTTTCAAGGAAAATGATTTTAATTTTTCCCAATTGAGTGTCATACTGGGTTTTCATACATGGTATTTATTATGTTGCAGAATTTCCATTGTATTCCTATTTAATAGAGTATATTTATTAGAAATGGGGCTTAGATATTGTCAAATACCTTTTTTTAAACATCTATTTATATGCTCATATCATTCGTATTTATTTGTCTTGTTAATGTGGTAAATTACATTGATTTTTAAACATTTTTTGAATCATTCTTGAATCCCTTGTATGAATCCCACAAGGTCAAGAAAAACTTATTTTTAATCCTGTTGGTCAGAACTTTATTGAGAATTTTCATGATTATGTTTATGAGGGATACTGTTCTGTAGTTCTGTGCTTGTGAGTTCTTTACCTTGCTTTAATAATAGGGTTATGCTCACTTCATAGAAGGAATTCGCAAGTTTGCTCTCTCTTTGTATATTCTGGAATTGTCTGTGTAGAATTGGTGACCAATCTTCCCTGATACTTCATAGAATCCCCCTGGTCCTGGGATTTTGTGGAAGTTTTATAATTTCATGTCAATTTGAAGATACATAAAAGTGCAGGGATGGTATTCAACCTGTCAATCAGGTCACAGCCTGATGGTGCTTCGTTGTGGGCATGGCCTTCTCATAAGGAGATCCATAGAACCTCCCCTTCTGTCTCTCTGACTTCATCTTCCTTCTGGTTGACCCTAGATGCTTCCAGAGGCCTTGAGATGTGTCCACCACCATTGGATCCACAAGACTTGTTCACCCACTGGCCTGTGATAATTCTGTATTATGCAACATTGTGGCTTCGTGAGTCTGAAGAGGGAATTATGGACTAATATCGGACTTATGGACTTGAGTTGAACTGGGCTGGAATGATCATATATATATAATATATATATAAGTATTTCTTTGATATAAAACTCATTCTTATACATATATAAGCCCCACTAGATTTGATTCTGTAGTGAATCCAGCCTAACACAGCTTTTTTTGGTTGGAAGTTTCTCAGCGACCTTCTCTATTTATTATTTTGTATGGGTTCAATCGGGTTTTCTACATCTGTCCATGTTAATATGGTCAGTTGACGTAGTTGTAGGTATTTGTCCATTTCTTCTAAGTTATCAAACATCTTGATGTACACTCACTCAAAATACTGCATTATTATCCTTTTATTTTCATTTTTATCTATTGCAATGCAATCCTATTTATCTCCAATGATAAATATTTTCATATTCTCTCTCTTTGTTAAGTTTGACAGGGGTTGTCAGATTTGTTAATTCTTTCCAAAAAAGGCATCTTGTCTTCTCGATTCTTTCCATTATGTTTTTAATACCTCCTCTAATCTTTTTTATTTCTTTTTTTATGTTGTGGAGGATGTATGTTGTTGCCTTTTTGCTCGATGTTACAGGTTTTGTGGTAAGGTGTTCATTTTGGATTTCTCCTCTTTTCTGGTGTGGATGTTGATTGCTATAAATTGCTCTTTGATAACAGTTTTTGCTGTGTCCCTAAAGTTCTGGCCTAAAATGCTATCATTTTCGTTTGTTTCAAGGAATGTTTAATTTAATCTCTTGCCCAGTCGTTCTTAAGTAGTGTGCTATTTGGTTGCCATGTATTAGTCTTTATGTTCTTGTGCTTTCCATTATTATTTCCAGTTTTAAAGCATTATCATCTGAGAAAATGGATTGTAGGATCTCAATGTTTTGAATTTTTTTGAAGTTTCCTTTATGGCCTAAATTTTGATCTATTCTAGATATGTAACATGTGTGCTGGAAAATAATATGTACTGTGTTGTAGTTGTTGGGGAGTTATTGTTGTTTTTGTTAGATGTTATGCAGTTGATTCCCATCCATAGCAACCTCATGCACAACAGAAGGAAATACTGCATTGTCTTGCACTATCTTTACAATTATTCCTATGCCTGATTCCATTGTAGCAACCATGGTGTCAATCTTTTTCATTGAGGACCTTGTTGGTTTTTGCTGCCCTTCCACGTTACAAAGCATGATGTCCATCTCCAGGGACTGGTCTCTCCTGACAACATGTCCAAAGTATGTAACATGAAGTATTGCCACCCTTGCTTCTAAGGAGTACTGTAGCTGTACTTCTTATATGACGGATCAATTTGTCCTTTTTTAAAAAAATCATTTTATTGGAGGCTCATACAATTCTTATCATAAGCCATACATACATCCATTGCGTCAAGCACATATGTACATTTGTTGCCATCATCATTCTCAAAACATTTGCCTTCTACTTGAACCCTTAATATTGGCTGCTCATTTTCCCCCCTCCCTCCCCACTCCCCCTCCCTCATGAACTCTTCATAATTCATAAATTATTATTGTTTTGTCATATGTTACACCTTTGGACGTCTCCCCCCACCCTCTTCTCTGCTGTCCATCCCTCAGGGAGGAGGCTATAGGTATATTCTTGTAATTGTTTCCCCCTTTCCACCCCACATTCCCTCCACCCTCCAGGCATCGCCACTCTCACCACTGGTCCTGAAAGAGTCATCTGTTCTGGATTCCCTGTGTTTCCCATTGCTATCTGCACCAATGTACATCCTCTGGTCTAGCCAGGTTTATAAGGTAGAATTGAGATCATGATAGTAGGTGTGGAGAGTGGGGAACATTTAAGAACTAGAGGAAAGTTATATGTTTCATCGTTGTTACCCTGCACCTTGACTGGCTCATCTCCTCCCCACAACCCTTCAGTAAGGGGGTGTCCAGTTGCCTACCGATGGGCTTTGAGTCTCCACTCTGCACTCACCCACATTTACAATGATATGATTTTTTTGTTCTTTGATGCTTGATACCTGATCCCTTCGACAGTTTGTGGTCACACAGGCTGGTGTGCTTCTTCCATGTGGGCTTTGTTGCTTCTGAGCTAGATGGCCACTTGTTTATCTTCAAGCCTTTAAGACCCCAGACGCTATATCTTTTGATATCCAGGCACCATCAGCTTTCTTCACCACTTTTGTTTATGCACACGTTTGTCTTCAGCGATCATATCAGGAAGGTGAGCACCCACTGATCTGATTTTTAGTTCTTGGATGTCTGATAACTGGTCCGTTCTACACCTTGTGGTCAGACAGGCTGGTGTGCTCCTTCCATGTGGGCTTTGACGCTTCTCAGCTAGATGGACGCTTGTTTCTCTTTGAGCCTTTAAGACCCCAGTTGCTATATCTTTTGATAGCAGAGCACTATCAGCTTTCTTCACCACATTTGCTTATGCACACATTTTTCTTCAGCAATCGTGTCGGGAAGGTGCGTATCCTGGAATGCCAATTTAATAGAACAACGTGTTCTTGCATTGAGTAAGTGCTTGAGTGGAGGCCCAATGTCCATCTGCTGCCTTAATACTAATCCTATAAATATATGCACATAGATCTGTTGCCCCACACGCTTATATAAATATATTTAAATATGTACATTCCAGTCTTTATACAGCTATAAATACCCTCTTTCACTAATTTTTTTCCTCTAGTTACTTTTACTTTCCTCTTGTCCCACTCTCTTGCTCAGCCTTCATTTGGGTTTCAGTAGTTTCTCTCAGTTACATTGCCCTTGCTGAATCCCTACCAGGCCTCTCACATCCTCTTTGACACTGATTTTGGATCCCTTGTTGCTCTCCTGTCCCTGGGTTGGTCAGCACCACTCTTATCCAGCAGCACAATTCAAATGCAATGATTCTTCTTCGGTCTTCCTTATTAATGTCAAATTTCACATGCATATGAGGCAATAGAAAATACCAACGCTTGGGTCAGGTGTACTTTAGTCCTCAAGGTAATATCCTTGCTTTTCAATACTCAAAAGAGACCTTGGACAGAAAATTCATCCAAATGCAACTTGTCTTTGAAGCTCTTGACTGCTGCTTCTAAGAACATTGACTGTGTATCCAAGATCGTCAAACTTTTCTCCATTTATCCTGATGTCACCTACTGGCCAAATGGTGAAGATTGTGGTCTTCTCTACATTGAGTCATAATCCATACCAAAGTCTATAATCCTTGATTTTCATCAGCAAGTGCTTCAAGTCCTCCTCACTTTCAGTAAGCAAGGCTGTGTCATCATAGGTTGTTAATAAGGCTTCCTCCAATCCTGATGCCAAACTCTTCTTCATATAATACAACTTCTCTGATTATTTTCTCAGCATACAAGTTGACTAAGTATGGTGAGAGGATCCAACTCCGAGACACAAGTCTCCAGATTTTAAAACATGCTGTTTTGCCTTTTTCAGTTTGAACAACTGCCTCTTTGTTCATATACAGTTTTAGCATAGGCATAATGATGTTTTCTGAAATTCCCATTCTTTTCAAGATTATCCATAGTTTATTGTGGTGAACACATTCGAATTCCTTGGCACAGTTAACAAAATTAAGGAAACACCTTTCTTGTATTTTCTACTTTGAGCCAAGGTTCATCTGACATCAGCAAGGATATCCCTTGTTCCATGTCCTCTTCTGAATCTAGCCTGAACTTGTGGAAGTTCACTGTAAATATACTCCTGCGACTGTTATTGGATGATCTTCAGCAACATTTTACTTATATATGATATTGTTCTATATTTTGTGCATTCTGTTGGGTCCCCTTTATTTTCAAAGGGTGGATATATGGATCTCTTCAAGTCAGATGGCCAAGCAGCTGTCTTCCAAATTTGCTGGCAGAGAAGAGTGAGTGCTTTTAGTGCTTCATCAGCAAGTTGAATCATTTCAATTAGTATTCCATCAATTCCCTTGTTTTTGGCTAATGCTTTCAGTGCAGCTTGAACATCTTCCTTCAACATCATTGGCTCTTGTTCATATGCTCCTTCATGAGATGGAGGAATGTTGACTAATTCTTTTTGGTTACATGACTCTATATACGTTCTTTCTATCTGCTCTTGGTGCTTTTTGCACCAATTTAATATTTAAATTGTGTCCATAGAGTTTTTCAAGATTCAAACTTGAGGCGTGATTCTTTTCCCCTTGAGTTCTTTTAGTTTGAGATCTGCTCAGCATACTCTGCCTTTCTGTTTCTTTTTTTTTAATCTAGGTCTTTGCACATTTCTTTATATTTGACTTTGTCATTTCAAGCTGTCCTTTGAAAATTTAAATGAAACACTATGACCTCATAATTTCTTCCATTTGCTTTCGCAACTCTATAATTAAGATCAAAGTTCAGAGTCTCTTCTGACATACACTTTGACCTTTTCTTTCTTTCTTGTCATTTTAGTGTCCTATTGCTTTCTAAATGAGTGATATTCTTGATGTCCTCTCACAGCTCATCAGGTATTCTGTCATTAGTGTTCAATGTTTCATTTTTTAAATTTTGTTATTAACTCGAGGCTAATACATATATCATTATTCCATAGTTCAATTATGTCAACCAGTATTGTATAATTGCTATCACAGTTTCCAAACATTATTTTTGTTCCTTTACATCATTTTCCTTTTAAATCCTCCACCACCACCATACCCACCCCTGATGAAGCAATTATTATATTTTCTGTCCCTATAGGTTCCCATCCCTGGGTTTCATATACTGAAAACCAGAAAAACATATAACACCACTTTAATAGGGTGACTCCCAATGACATAACACCTCTGAGATAAACCCTAATATGAACAAACAAAAACCCAACCCAAAAATACTGAAAATGTTGAAAACCAGAACATGTACAGCGTACATCAGAAGGAGATCAACTAACAAAGTTTTAACTATTCAAGTCTGGTTGATCCCTTTGATATTCTATACTCATGTCTCCAATGCATTCTGTTTAGTAACCACTTTCCTCCCAACCCTCAATAATGGATAGAGGGAGAGACTGCTTCTTCGCATTTTGGCTAAGATCAATTGGGAGATCGCAGAAGGCTTATTTACTATGCAGTTCTCACAAATGTATTTTGGGTTCCCTCTATCATCCATAGTTTTCTGCAAACCAGATTCTCACAATTTAGGCTCTGATATGAATCCTTCCTTCATATTTGGATTATGTGATTTACAATATTTTGGTGAGTGATGATGGTGTGCTTCTTCCATGTGGACTTAGTTGACATCTTACTTAATTAGCTGATTGTTTGGAAAAAAGCTTTTAAGACCCTAGGCTCTATTTTGTCAGATAGCCGTCACTACAACATTTTGCTATTGCACCCATATCTTCTGTGTTCCCTTCCTGAGCGCAAGTATCCAGCAGGGCCATGATGTAAGAACTAATTGTTCTTAAGTTGGAGCTAGGATTTAGTGCGAGCCCACAACCCATTCCTGGATCTATGCATTATTTATTTATTTTGGTCCTGTTTGTTTGTTTTTTATCTGCTTTTGTCTCTCTTTCAAAACCTCCTTGTTAATATATGGTAGAGTCTTATGAATCATCCCCCAAGGGCATAATGTTCTTCCACTAATATTGTCTTTGATTAGCCCCTGGTACTAATTTTTTAAAGCCCTGTTAGGAAAGGGATATTGGACCAATGTCAGCTAACTCCATATCAAAGTAGCTGAATTATTCACTTGTACAGAATCAAATTTTTCATAGCTGGATGTTATTTACACAAACAAAGGAGATTAATTATCCACAAAAATTATAATAATATTTATTGAGAATGTCAGTCACAGGATTGCTGGAATAATACATATCTTAATACAGCATACAGGCATTGATGTAGCAAGACCTTGTTTGTCCACATACCAACTGTTCAAGAATCTTGGTACAGCTGTATTCTGCTTCCTCAGGCACCATGTATTTTCCTACTTAAGTCTTCAGGTTACAAGTGTGTCTGAGGTTGAGTCCAGATCACCCAGTGAAATTTCCGCATCAGATCTCACTGATGCAGCCTCTGTTACATTCTGTGCATCTTGAAGATCCAGGATTCAGTGTCCCAGCATTTCATGGCACCCAGCCTGGTTCCCCAGGATGCACCCAGAAGCCTGGAGCAATGTGGCCCATTTTGGTGCATACCACCAAAGACACTGCCCCCCTTGAGTCCCCAGAAGCATTTTGTCATCCATCCTGCCACCAACTGGAGGTCAGTCCTCTCTCTTTTTCTACCAACAGACATGCATTGGTATTCCCTCAGACATGTTAGCTCCCTTCCTCCTCTCCTGACTTGATTTTCCCATCATTATCCCTTTTTCCTCTGATGAGGGGGACCTCATCATAGATTTACATGTCAGCCACTGAGCGGACAATATCCTCTTCCCCTTCTTTGACCATTTGATCTGAACTGTTGTAACTTTCCCTAAGCCAAATCGACCTTCAAAATTCTTACTTACAGCTGTGGGTGTATGATTCATTGGCACCAGTCAGGTTATCTACCAGGGTGTCTGCCCCCCAAGCTAGTAGACTGGATGTCCTACAAGCCTGAGCTTATTCCTATTCTGATGCTTGTTCCTATAGCAGTGGGCTCATACAGTATTTGTCCTTTTGTTATTGACTAACTTTGTTCAGCATACTTCCTGTCTTTCTGATCCCTCTGTGTCTTGAGGTCCTTCATAGTTTTATCGCCTTTTTTTAGGGATGAGTAGCATTCCATTGTGAGTATATATACCAGGCTTTTGTTTTGTTTTGTTTCATCCACTCTTCTACTGATGGGAATTTAGGCTGCTTCCAGATTCATGCTATTGTGAACTGTGCTGCAATGAACACGGGGGAGTATATGCCTGTTCGTGATTCATTTCTTATACCTTTTCTGCATATGCCCAGGAATGGAATTGCTGGGTTTTATATTTCAATTGCCATATGTTTTAGAATTCACCTCATCCTCCACAATGACTGTAGGCATTTAAAAGATTACTAGCAGCGGATAAGGGTTTAAATTCCTCTCCAACATTTGTTGTTGTCAGCATTTTTTTAATTGAGCTCCAGTTAGGGGTGTTAGATGGTATCGCATGGAGGTTTTGACTTACATTTCCTGGATGGCTAGTGACTGGGACCGGTGTCTCATGTGTTTATTAGACATTCCAGTGTCATCCTTTGGGACAATTCTGTTCAGCTCGTTTGCCCACTCACTCAGAGAGTTATTAGTTTTTTTTTTTCCTGTTGCAGGCTTGATATATACTGCAGATTTTAGCACTTAGTCTTCTCTCTCTTATGCCATTACTAAATACCTATTCCCAATCTTTGGGCTCTCTTTACTCTTTTAATGAAGTCTTTCAGTGTACACAAGTGTTTTATTTTTAGGCTCCACTCATCTATTTTGTCTTCCACATAATGTGTTTCCTTTGTTATCTCTGATAGACCTTGTATTCCCTGCATCAGGGCCCTTACATTTGTCCCAGTTTTCTCATTGATGACCTGGTAGCACTGGTTTGGTAGTTAAATAATCTGTTGTCAATTTGAGACTTATAAGTGAAGGGGTGGAGTTTAGCCTGTCAATCAGGTCCCAGGTTGATGACCTCATTTGTAGGTGCTAAGGAGATAAATAGCTCATTGGAGGAGGGACACACACTCACTCCCTGGGATACATTGAAGGTGACAAGATACATGGATCTATGCTAGTGCCCTGAGCTGGATGAGTTGGAGACCCCTGCCAGTGCTGAGATGCTTACAACACCACTGGATCCACAAGACTCCCCACCTACCAGCCTGTGATCTTATTGCATTTGGAATCATTGCATGTGCTTTGTGAGTCTGAAGAGGACTTTATAGATTGGTATCAGACATATGGGCAACTATCGGAAGTATGGACTTGATCTGGACTGGGCTAGGATATTTTCTCAATACTCAAATGCTTTTGTCTATAAATCTTTTTCTTATACATGTATGAGTGTCTATAAATTTTGTTACTCTAGTCTACCCAGACTAACACATTATGGTACCTTGGGAGTACGGAACTAGAGGAACAAATCTTAAAGTTGGATAGTGGATATTTGTTTGATCTCTTCACCATAGTAGTGTTTCTTCTTTTGCTAACCAGTAGTCAGATATGGCAATTCAGCTTGCTGGATTGTTTTCTGGAAAGTATATGGGAAGTTAAATTTGGATTAGTTTGTTTGGTTGTTGTTTTTGCTTATTCCTCTTTGAAATGGTGAAAATAAATGTGGTTAATAAATATTTTGAGCTCAGGGGGAGAAATTGCCACTTGAAATTCTCAGAGTTGCGCAGTTAAAATGGCTGACAGAAGGTCAAAATGACTGACAGATAGCCTGGATCTGGCTTGATACTGTCAGAGATCTAATCCCATAGTTTGTATCAATAGAAGTTTAGATAAGAATTTAGATAAGCTGAATAAGAATTGAACCTGATTATTTGGAGAATTGAGTTTAGTATCTGATTCTACTTTGTTTATACTGATTTCTCCTGCTTATTATTGCTGATATAAGGATTTATAGAAATGATTATTGTCAAGTATGAAAATAGAGAGCTTGTAAGCCCACTTGCCTTGAGCCATTAAAATTTCATCTTTAAATGGATTTAGGACATGGCTGCAAAAAAAGTCTCTGAAAAATATAAGCCCAACCTAGTGCTTTGGAGTACTCAGGATATTTGCATTTCAAGAGACCTGCCTAGGGGATTGTTGGCAGAATGAAGAAAAATTAACTCTTTGGATTTTTTAAGTTTTAACTAGGGTTTTTTTCCAGAAGCTGGCAAAAACCTGGAACCATGAAGAAAATGCCTCTTTAGGACTAAACATAAAAGGGAGCCCGTGGCAAACTGAAATGCTTGCTAGGTGACCACCTGGATCCACTTTTTGAATGGAAGTGGGAGAAAAGCAGCAATAGAGAGACGGGTTGAGTCTGGCCACTGACACCTGTGGACTGGGTTTACAGGAACTGGAGGAGGAGATGAGAGCACTTTGACCTATCAAAAGGGGGCTAGAATTGTTGAGAAATTGTGATGGGTCCATGGTCTAAAGACAAGGCAACCAATGGGCTCTCTGGTGAGGCTAAGTGAGGCAGCTCACATTGAGTTGACCAGAACCCGACCAGATGAAGAGAAGATATTTGAACCCGTGAGCTGGTGCATATTGCTGCAGACTTTGTGGATGGCCTGTTCTGATTTGCCTTTGCTTATGGATGTGGATTTCACAAGGTTCCAACTGGAATGAAGATTCTTTACATCAAAGAATATGATTGTCTCCTCAGAGCACTGGGTTGATATAAGTGGGCTGTATAGAAATCGGATGTCCCAAATGGGATATATAAAGGCATGAAGTGGCTGGCTTACATTCATATGTGGGGGAATATATTCATAGGATTATAGTATTAAGGTGTAGGTATTCACATAAGTATAAAATATTTTCATTTTGTTGCCTTATAGAATGTTGTGTTTAAATGAGGCTTTGGCACATTTTAGTTTTATCCTATTTGGTACAGTTATGATTTTATTATTGCTTGTTTAAAAATTGTAAGTCTAAAGAGTTATGTGAAAGTGTCAAATTGAAAAGGGGTGGTCTGTGGTAGTTACATAATCTGTTGTCAATTTGAGATTATTACGAGTGAAGGGGTGGACTTTAACATGTTAATCAGGTCACAGTGTGATGACCTCACTTGGAGGCGCTAATGAGATAAATAGTTTGTTGGACATGGGGCACACTCACTCCTTGGGAAACATTTCAGCTGACAAGACACATGGAGCTACACTAGTGCCCTGAGTTAGAAGAGCCACATGGGGACCTCTGCAAGTGCTGAGATGCTTACAACACCACTGGATCCACCAGACTTCCCACCCTCTGGCCTGTGATCTTCTGCAGTCAGTGTCATTGCATGGGTTTCATGGGTCTGAAGACCACTTTAGAGATTGGCCTCGGACATATGGGCTAATATCAAACTTATGGACTTAATCTGTACTGGGCTGGAATGCTTTCTCAATATTCGATTGCACTAGTTTATAGAGTTCTTTCCTATACACACATGATCTCTCTGAATTTATTTCTCTAGTCAGTCCAGACTAACACAAGTCATAAGAAAATTGACCTACTTAAGACCTTTTATAGTTCCTTTTTGGTTGCTTTCTGCTTGATTTTAAGCTTTCACAATGTGCTTGGTGGACAGGAAATTAGAGAAACAGGTATATGCCTTCTTATATGGACTGAAAAATGGTACGTGGATTTTGTTTTTATAATTCAAACTGCTCTTTCTCAAGCAGGTAGAACAGTACTTTTATTAGGTTCCTGGAATGGTTTTCCCAGGTTCTTGCTTCTCAACACTGAAAGAATTCACACAGTGGAAGCACTTTTGCAAGTCCAAGCAACTTTTATATGGGAAAGGGAAGTTTCGGGTAGTACAATCTCAGATAGTACACATTGTCCCTGGAAAGCAAGGCCACATGAGTAAGGCCACATGGCCAGGGACAATGGGAGAGTTTGCAAGGGAAAATGGCTACCTCAGAGGAGCATGAAAAACCACACACAAAACATAAGGCCTTTAAGAGGAAGCTGCAGAACCAAAAAGGAGAGCCAGAATTGAGAGAATGCTTGCTGAAAGAGAAAGAGCTTGAGACAGAGAGCAAGAGCGAGGGAGTCCCAGAAACTAATAGAGGGAGAGGGCACACAGCAAGCACAAGAGAGAGAGAGAGAGATCCTGCCCTCCAAATTGAAAAGAGAGTGCCTGCCCTCAGTCTCTGCTTTCTATCCCCTCCTACCCCCACTTGAGTGGGGTCCATGGTGGAGGGAATTAGCCGTTCTTAGTGGCTAAGTTTAGGCACATGTATGATGTTGTGCTGTTGGTTGCTAGTGTGCATGCCCAGGTTGACCTTCATTAAGTATGCCTAGGTAACCTTCATCTGTGCCTAGGTGACCTTGGTCTGTGCATGCCCAGCTTTGGATCTTCCTCACAGATTTCTAATGGTTTCCTGGTTTCTGTCATACTCCTTTATAGTGGCATGGCCAGCTAATTTTTGTTTAGCATAGGTATTTGGTAGAGACAACCTCCTTTATCCCTGAACTTCCTGCCCGGCACTTTGATGATTAACTGTCTGTGGGGTTAACTTTATTTTAAAAATGAGGTCTTTGTCTTAGGTTCCTGAGAGATACCCTCTAATACATTTAAGCATTTTCAGCAAATTAAAGAGGATCTTTAATGAGATCCACAGGCCATACTTGAAATTCCATGCTAATGAGATGCTGTTTATGTGAGGACTGGTACTATGAGAAAGAGCCGTCTCAGGGATAAGTGTGGGGTAGGGGTGGGGGCAGCTGATTCAAACAACCACGCTTAACCTACTGAAGGCCTAGTAAATACTGGACATGGAAGATTCATGGGCTTTCTAGGTGATGAGAGACATAGACGCATGCGGGAATGTAGTGTGGACATGGGAGTTCCAGACCAGGGACCCTCTCAAACTTCATCCTAGGCATCCCTTCATTTGTATCCTTTTTGCTAAAATAAAATTCAAATCATAAAGCACTTTCTGGTAGAACTATGAGTCATCCAAGTGAGTTATTAAAGCTTAAAGGATAGCAAGAACCAGTAGGTGAGAAGTGAAGGGGTTCTGGGAATCCATATATTTATGGCTGATGTCCTGAAGAAGTACTGGCAAGGCAGACTAGCAAAAGAACTTCCAGTTTTATAAGCTACTAAGTAACTTGTCTGTTCTTCCCTCCTATCTCAGAAAGTTGACTGCTAGTTGACCTGCCCATTCTCCCTCCCCTTATGGGAAAGTCTCTGCTGGTGATTAATTTTAGAATGTACTCCCATGTTCCCAGGTTCTGCACACTACAATTAGTTTTGATTATTCTTCAAATATATCATTTATTCTAATTCAGTATTGTTCCCTTGGATGTTGTAATCTGAATGGTGTAGTTAATTTTGTTATGGTAACCAGGATGTTATAATCAATATTGGTACTGCTTCTTTCATGATGAGAAATGTACCTTTTGATGCATGCTTACTCTTCATGAAGTTACAATTAATTAATTAATTTTGCTTTCTGCTTCTGTTCATGCTTGCTTGAACCCAAGACAAGTGATAAATGAGTTTTTTGACCTTAAAGATGGACTGAGATGTGGACATGGGACTGCAATCAAAGAATTGCTTTTAGATTCTAGCAGTCTGGTTATAACCGAATAAAGATGCTTCTAAATTATCAAGACATTATAGTGGCTGCCATTTATTCAAATCAAAAACACGGGGTAACCCTCAGTATTTTGCATTAATCAGTTGAAAAAGTATCATGGCGACTCCCAAGCTTGTGGGTGATTTCTGATGAGTTGGTAAGACCTGGCAGTATGGAGAACTGTGCCATTTCACTTAAAATCTGAAATCGTAGTGAGTAATTAAGGTAAATAAAATAAATACTACATGGGCAGCTGATATCAGAATAGTTGGAAACAGAGCTGGATTGAATTGATTATACTATCTTTATACTTCGGTTTCAAAAGGTAGGATTTGATTTTTCCAGCAAAACCAAACTTCCATTGAGTCAATGTCAACTCACAGTGACCCTATAGGACAGGGTAGAACTGTGTCTATGAGTTTCTGAGATTGTAATATTTTATAGGAGTAGAAAGCTCCATCATTCACACTCAGAGTGTTGGTGATTTCAAATGGCTGATCTTGACATTGCAGCCCAATGTGTAAAAACTACACCACCAGGACTCCTTTTTCCCATCACTGGTCAAATAAATACATTACAGTAATGATGGCATAAACATCTAAAGTTACTTATTTAGTAGTACTGAATGTTAATAAACATCTAATAGTTCAACATGTGCTATAAATACTGAAAGAGTGATTAACACTGATACACTGAATTCAGCAGTGCATTTGAGCATGAAAAGATAAAATCAAGATTTTATTTGACACTTAAATTAATTTCCCTTGCACAAAATTTGCTTACATAATATTCTAGTGGTGAATTAAGAATGGATTATGTATTAGTTATACATAGTCATTGAGAACATAACCACAAGAGCAAAATGGTGTTAAACCACCCTTACCAACTGCTCTGAACAGATTATATTAGAAGGTCCTAGATATAGTAAGTAACAAATGAAACAAATTTCAAAATAATAAAAGTGACCAGGTCTGCTGGTCCGATAGAAAGAAAATTTTGTGGGAGACAAACGTGATCTTCCCCAGCTTTAGTAGGTATAAGGGGAATCCAAGTCCACACCAACTCCAGATCCTGATCAATTGCCATGAGGCAGAGGTCAGACAAATCTCTACTCTATATCCTTCTTTACCCTACTCACCAACCACCACTTCCATGGCACCATATTTCTCTGCTGGGTTTGAAAACTGATTACAATGAAAAAACAGAGATCACAGACAATACTCATGATAATGGGGGTTAATAGAGAAACTAACATGTTACAAAATGTTAAGGATACAGATTCTTTTGTCCCAAACCTCTGTTCTCAGTCATGAGGGCAGACATGTCTCTCTGGTCCTCAGTCTCTTGGTCACATGGTCCTGTGGCCTGGGTCTTGTTCCTGGACCAGGAAACCTGTTACTCTATTTAATGGTTTTGGTGCTGCTCCTCTTATCTGTCTCATTATCTCAGTGTGACTTCTCTGCCATATATCAGTCTCAGTGTAGCTCCTTTTCTTTGTATCATGGTTCTGATGCCATGGCCTCTGGTGCATATTGTGTCCCAACCATGCAGGCAGAGATATTTCACATGCTCATCTCATTGCTTTTCTCTGTTGCTGGCAGTGGAAGTCCCCTTCATACTTTTGAGCTGGAGGAACCCCGTGGCATAATGGTTACATATTGGGCTGTTAACTAAACGGCTTGCAGTTCAAAGCCACCAATCACTTTATGGGACAAAGATGAGGCTTTTTTCTTTCATAAAGAGTTACAGTCTAAGAAACTCAGAACTTCTACTTTGTGCTATAGGATCACTATGATGGAATGAATTCAATGGCAGTGAATTTGTGTTTGTTTGTTTTTCACTTCTGAGATGGCACTGTTATATCCAGGGCAATGGTAAAACTGGCCAATTCTTTCCATTGGTGTTTCATTCATTCTATTGGAACAATCCCACTCAATCATTTCTACATTTCAAGAAATAGCATATGATCAAAAACAAATGGTATTGAAGGAAGAAGCCCAAGCTTCACTGAAGACATTAGCCAAAAGCAAGGTTCTTGGAATTGATGGAATGCTCATGGAAAAGTTTCAGGAAGCCCATGAAGCACGGGAAGCACTCTCTATGCCAAGACAATTGGAATACAACTACCAGGCCAAGTTACTGGAAGATATTCATATGTGGTCCCAATTCAAAAAAAGGTGAGCTCCACAGAGTGTGGAAATTATCAAATGATCTAATGAGTAGCAAACAATTCAAGTAAAATTTTGCTGAGAATCATTTAACAATGGTTAGAGCAGTACATTGATAAGGAGTTTCAAGAAATTCAGGTCAGATGAGGATGAGGATGTCAGATGGGTATTGGCTCAAAGTAACGATTATATGAAAAATATTACTTGTGTTTTACTCACTTTACAGAGTCCTAAAGCTGTAGAGCATAACTAAGAATGGATAGCTTTGAGAAGAACACAAATTTCAGGACAATTTCTTGTGCTCTTTCAGCAGCTGTAGATAGATCTAGCGTTGTTTGTGTGAACACAAGGAAATACTGCATGGTTTATAAACAGGAAAGGTATGAATCAGGGTTGTATCCTTTCACCATATTTATTCCATGTGTATGCCGATTGAATAATTAGAGAAGATGGACTAGATAAAGAAGAGTGTGGCATTATGCTTGGAGAAAGGCTTCTTAACTACCTGTGATATGCAGTTGTCTTAACCTTGCTTGCTAAAAGTGAGGAAGACTTGACAAACTTGCTGATGAAAACCTAGGATTACGACTTTCAATATGAAATAAGACCCCGTGTAAAGAAACAAAAAATCCTCACAACTAAACCGTTAGGGAACATCATGATAAATGGAACATGATTGAAATTTTCAAGGATTTCATCTTTCCACAATCCTTGCTCATGCAAGCAACAATCAAGAAATGAAACAACACATTATACTGGATCTTCTGCCCAAGATCTCTTTAAAGTTTTGAAGAGGGAAGATGTCAGTTTGAGGAATAAGGTGCACCTAATCCAAGCCATGGTATCTTTAATTGCTTTATATACAAGTGAAAGTTGGACATTAAAAAAAGAAGATCAAATTAGAATTGATGCATTCAAACGATAGTGTCGCAAAGAATATAGAAAATATTATGAACTGCTAAAAGAAAAAAAAATATCTCTTGGGAAAAATATTGTCAGAATATTCCTTAGATTCTAGAATTGTTTATCTTCTCAAGTGCTTTACACATGTTATCAGGAAAGAGATATTGGTCTCTGGAAAAGGACATCACACTTGGTAAAGTAGAGGGGCAGCAAAAAAGAGGGAGATTCTTGACAAGATGGGCTGACACAGTGGCTGCAATGATAGGCTCAAGTTTTTTTTTTAATTATTTTATTGGGGGCTCATACAATTCTTATCACAATTCAGACATACATCCATTGTGTCAAGCACATATGTACATTTGTTGCCCTCATCATTCTCAAAACATTTGCCTTCTACTTTTAGGCTCAAGTTTAACAACAATTTTGGGGATGGTGGAGGACTGGGCAGTGTTTCCTTCTGTTTTGAATGGAATCTCGACTAGCCAGAAGCAACTACATGACATCTAACAACAATAAAAACAACTATCCTTTGTTTCTAACTTTTGCATTTCAATCACCAGTAATTATCAAGAGTCTCCATTGCATGTTTTTTTGTTTTCTGTTTTTTTAAGAAAAATTTATTGGGGGCTCTCACAGCTTTTTAAAAAAAACCATACATCAATTGTATCAAGCATATTTGTACGTATGTTATTATCATCACTTTCTAAACATTTGAACTTTCTATTTGAACCCTTGGTATCAGCTCCTCTTTTCCCCGTCCTCCCCCACCCTCATAAACCCTTGATAAATTAGAAATTATTTTTTATAATTTATAAAAACTATAAATTATAAAGAATGTAGAAAATATTATGGGTTAGGACCCATTGTAAAGAAACAAAAAAATGACCAATGTCTCCATTCACCAACGTTTCTGTTGTTTGTCCCCTGCAGAGGTGGTAGTGGTTTTTATGTATCGATCATTATAATTGGTTCCCCTTCCTCCCCTTCTATCTCCACTTTCCCTTACTCTCCTGGTATAGATATTCCCATTTCTGTTTCTGAGAGTTTTATCTGACCTGGATTCCGTGTATCCTGAGCTCTTATCTGTACCTGTGCACACACTTCTGTCCAGCTAGAACTGAAAGGTAGGACTGGGGTCAAGATAGTGGGGGGTGAAAAAGCCTTAAAGAACCAGTGGAATATTGTGTGTTTCATTGGTGCTATACTGCGGCCTGGTTAACTCATCCCTTCCTTGTGACCCTTATTTGAGGAGATGTCCTATTATGCACAGATCGCTGGTCCAACCCCCTCATTCTCAACAATATTGTTTTTTTGTTGTATTTGGGGTCTTCTGATGGTCGTTACCTGATCCCGTCGACACCTCATGATCACACTGGCTGGTATGCTTCTTCCATATGGGCTTGCTGCTTCTCTGCTAGATGGCTACTTGTTTGACTTTATATCTTTAAGACCCCAGACACTATAATTTGATGGCCAGGCACGATCAGCTTTCTTCACCACGTTTTTTTATGCACTCATTTTGTCTTCAGTGATCATGTCACGCGGGTGAGCATCAGGTTGTTAGAAGAACGTGTTCTTACATTGAGGATGGCTTGAGCAGAGGCCCAAAGTGTGTCCACTTTCTCAATGCATTGCTATATAAATATATATATATACAGCCAATGTACACACCTATGTTTACATCTCTCTCCATAGCTTTCCTTCCTAGATTTTTCCTCTGTTTCCTTTTACTTTGGGGGGATGAGGAGGCAGGGGAAGGGTGCGGTGAGCAAACAATACCATTGAGTTAGTCTGGGTTGACTAGAGAATCAAATTTGTAGACACTCATATGTGAATAAAAAAGAGGTTTATATAAAAGAGCAATTGAATACTGAGAAAACATGCCAGCCCAGTCAAGAACAAGTCCATAAGTCTGATATTAGCCATATGTCTGATAGCAATCTATGAAGTCCTCTTCAGACTCATGAAACACATGCAATCACACCGAATGCAGGAAGATCACAGGCCAGTGGGTTGAAAATCCTGTGGAGTCAGTGGCATTGTAAGCATCTCAGTGCTGGCCAGGGTTTCCACGTGGTTCCTTCAGCTTCAAAACTTTACTGCTTCAGAGTAGCTTCATGCGGCTTCTACTCAGAAATGTTTTGCAGGGAGTGAGCCAAGAGAGAGAAAGAGAGAGAGAGTGAGAGAGACCCACCACCAAGAAGGAAATAAAGGAGTTCCCAGAATCCTCAGGAGAAGGCCATGCCCACACAGAGGCCTCATTGGCTATATTCTGATTGACAAGCTAGACTCCATCCTACAGTCTTATTCCGCAAATTGACACTAGCTTATGTAACTACCACTACCATAGAGAGGGGAACAATTAGGGAATTAATATCAATAAGCAGGAGGATGTAAAAATCCTGGTGGTGTTGGAGCAACAGCAATCAAGCTGAAAAGAATTACTAAGAGGCAGACGAAGGGCAAGTGTGATGGTCGTGCAGGAGGAAGGTAAAAGGAATTGATTGCATGTTGTATTGTGTTCAGACTGAAGAAGTTGATAAAATTCTGTAATTACTTCATCACTGGCCTTGTGCATAAATTTGATTAAGAGTTTTATTAGATGGTCTTCCTTGCATATGCACAGGTATTATCCTCTCACATTTGGAATTCTATTTTAAGATAGAGCTTGAAATGCTCATTTTTAT
Source organism: Echinops telfairi (assembly GCF_000313985.2). Taxonomy (NCBI): domain Eukaryota; kingdom Metazoa; phylum Chordata; class Mammalia; order Afrosoricida; family Tenrecidae; genus Echinops; species Echinops telfairi. The sequence continues at coordinate 748,987 of NW_022103940.1, forward strand.
GATGAATTTGATTCCATTTTTCTTTACCTTGTTATTATTCTTTAATTTGTTAAACCATATTAATTTGTTGTTTTAAATGGTCAATACTAGTCCCTGTTAGCCCATGATGCCCACAACATTGAGTTCTATGTGTTCCATTTCATTTTTGACTACTTCCTGTTTCCAAGATTCCTACTTCATACATTTTGTAATCTGATATTAATGGATAATTAAAACTGTTTCTTTTCATTTGGAGTCATGCCCCATCAGCAAATGAATGTCCTGAAAACTTTGCTACACTCTCGTCATTATGTTCTATTCTACCCTGAGAAGGCAACTCTCCCACAGTTGTACTTTAAGTGTCTTAAATTATGAGGGACTAATTTTCTTGCTTTATATCAGATAATATTGTGCTAATGTTCGTAAGTCTTTCAATGTCTAATCCCACAGAACTACTCTAACGATTCCTATTTCCCTGTCTGTTTTTAGTCAAGAAACTGCTGAAATCTGTCCATCCTGGGTGACCATGCTGGTATTTGAATTACTTATGGCATAGATTCTAACATCATAGCAATAAACAAGCCACCATTATATGACACACTGAGGATTGGTGTTATTAGTCATTAGGGGGGGGGTTGCAAATCAAAACTGATGCAGCCTCTGGGGCATGCTGTACACCCACAAAGATCCAGAGCTCAGTGTCCCAGCATTCCACAGTACCTGGCCTGGGTCCCTGGGATACCCCCACATGCTCAAGTTCAATGTGGACCATTCGTTGCATGCCACCAAAGACATTTCCCCATCTAGTGTCCCCAAAAGGACACTAGAGTGCCCCCCCCCCCATGGAGGTCAGTCCTTCTGTATTAGGCAGGGTTCCTTAGCAAAACAAAACCAGGACACTTATGATTTTATAGATAGATTTTTTTGATAGATGGATAGATAAATAGATCATTGATAGATAGATAGATTATCGTAAATGAGGGGGAGTATGGAATAGAGACCTAGAGCCCATCTAGAGGCAACTGGACATCCTCTTACAAAAGGGTTGCAAGGTGGAGACGAGCCAGTCAGGGTGCAGCATAGCACCAATGAAACATACAACTTTCCTCTAGTTCTTTAATATGTTCTTCTCTCACTATCATGATCCTAATTCTACCTTACAAATCCAGCTAGACCAGAGGATGTGCACTGGTACAGATAAGAGCTGGAAACAGGGAATCCAGGATAGATAAAACCCCTCAGAACCAATAATGAGATTAGCAATTCCAGGAGGATAAGAGGATGGTGGGGGAGAAAGGGGAGACTGGCCACAATGATCTACATATAACTCCCTCCTTTGGGGACAGACAAAAGAACACTGGGTGAAGGGAGACATCGGACAGTGTAAGAAATGAAAAAAAAATTATCAAGGGTTTGTGAGGGAGGGGGAGGGGGGGAAATGAGGAGCTGATACCAAGGCCTCAAGTACAGAGAAAATGTTTTGAGAATGATGAGGGAGACAAATGTACAAATGTGCTTGACACATTTGGATGGATGGATTGTGATAAGAGTTGTATGAGCCCCCAATAAAATGCTTAAAAAAAAAGAAAAGGAATATGACAGTTAATTAGTCCACATAGCAGTACAGACGGCTTTAGTTCAACTCACTTTCAGGGAACAGTTAATATACTGGAAGTCCTTCAACTCATGTGGGCTGCTGATCCAAGGTCAAGGAGGCAGACAGCAGAGCCTTCTCTCAGGCAAGACAGGCAGAATCTGCCAGCAGGCCGCAACCAGCAGAGTGCGTCAGCTATAGTCAGCAGCAGAGGAGCTTAGTGAAGCAGGTCCCAATGGGATCTGAAACTCAAGCGATGCATGGCGACAGGACCCACCAGCTTCAAGTTCAAGCAATGTAGCCACCAGCAGCATGGGGAAGCAGTCTTGAAGGAGCCTCAAGCTCTAGTCACATTATCCATGTGGTTTGGCCCACAAGTAGTGCAACACACTAGCTCAAGCAGCAGCACGTTAGTCCAGTCATCAGGGAAGAAGAGGAAAATGGGATGATGGCTGTCTTTATTTATCTTGGTCGCCCTTTAGTCAAGCTTCAACCCTTATTAAACTCTGACCACATATTCCTATTGGCCTAGTTGGCATAATAAACCTAACTATCATGCGTACCTCTTTCCCTACCAACAGACATGCATCTATGTTCCTCCAGACACACCCACTCCTTTTACCCTCTCCTGTGTTGTTAATCCCACTAGTATCCCTCATCCTTCTGTTAGGGCCATCTCCCTCTCCAGCGCGCTCTCCAGGGGGACCTTGATACTGACTTTCATGGAAGCTTCTCAATAGATAACACCCCCTTCCACTCTCTTGATCCCCTAATCCCAGCTGACTTGAGTCCCCCCCCCCACCCCAGGCCAATTGGTTTACAAAATACTTACCTAGAGTGGCAAGTCACTTTTTAAAAGAGTTGTATATGCATCATCATAATCAATTCTAGTGCCCCCCCCCATTCATTATTTGCTCTGTAATTTCCCTCACCCTCCCCACCACCATCCCCTACAAACCACTGTATCAGTTGTTGTCTCTGTGCCTCCACTGTTTCTCTGCTTCATAAACTGGGAAGTCTAATGAAAACAATATAAAATAAAGCAAAAGAAAAAATAGTCCAAAGATTTTTTTTAAAATAAAGTGTAATTAAGAAAAGGACACCAGAAATAGTAAAGTAAGCCCCAAAGGAAATTTCTGTCATGGAACAAGCAAGAAATATTTAAACCTAGAGCAAATGCAGATTGGGTCAAGAGGTAGGTCAACTGACCAGGTCTCATATTTACCAAAGTTCCATTCACCATAAGGATATCCATTTTGACGGGAGAGGACATTAAAAAAAATTGAGTCACAAATCTAGGCAAATTATTTCTAGTATATCATATATAATGATGTAGACTTAAAGGTACTGGAGTCCTAAAAATTCTTATTGATGATATATGTCCAGATCAGCTAGAAGACATACCCTTACTAGTAGATATCTCTTTAAAATGATGTATATTCAGCTGTCAGGTAGGCTCTGCACTGTCAACCACAAGGTTGGTGTTTCAATCCTACCAGCTGCTCTGCAGAAGAAAGATGAGGCTTTGTTTCCACAAAATCTATAGGATCAGGAAATACTGTATATGGTTGCTCTGAGACACATGGACTGGTTGGCAATGGATTGTTGCTGTACCCAACTGATGTATCAGAAAGTTAAAGTTGGGGGAAAAGACATACAAGAATAGGCCTGTTTCAATATCAAGCTTTGAAAATATATGCACGAGAGGTAAACTTTCAATTTTGAGTTCCATTTTGTTAGAAGAGCTTTAGACTTTCACTTATCCATTGTAGAAAAAGAATAAAACAGCGCCTGCACATTTAAATTACCAGCAAGAAAGTAAACTAAGAGTTTTTTCAAAGAAAAATAGCAAAATCTAGAGTGTCTAAACATATCAATCATTTATGTCCAATATTAAATATAGAATACAGAAACATGTGATCCATAGTTTAAAAAAATCAATAAAACCCAAAGTTGGGTGGCTTTGATGTTTCATTTACCAAGTAGTTTTTATGGTGTTATTATAAATATGGATAAGGATCTAAATTAGATATGATCTTACTGAATGAACAGGTCGGAAGAGTCAACAGATAGAGTCTCAAGCAGAAAAGGGAAATTATAAAACAAATAAAATGGAAATTTAATACAAAATGATAAATAATATGTTTACAAATTTAAAAACTTAATAAATACTATAAAATAAAGGATTAAGTAAATGAGAATTAATGAAGATCAGAAGAAATGATCAGCACTTAAGAACAGAGAAAATACGAATAAAAACAAATTATGCTTTAGTGACTTGAGTAAAAGTAGCAAATGCTATGCCAAACTATGTCAGCTATCTGTAAAAATGAGCCAGAAATAAAATAATTGAAATATTTTTCTAATAGTTTCCAAATTTGATTATAAAACTTTATTATGACAAATCCAAAAATCTCATCTAAATCCTGGGAAAATAACTAAATATAACGTTGTAATGATAACAATCTATGTCATGTGAATGTTGGACATTGAATTATGAAGACAGAAGAAAATTTGATGCATTTAAATTCTGGCGCTGACAAAAAATATTGAAAGTACCATGGTCTGCTAAAAGGACAAACAAATCCATCTTCTAAAAGTACAGCCACAGTGCTACTTAGAGGCATGGAAGGTGAGACTTTTTCCCATGTACTTTGGATATGTTGTTAAGAGATACCCGTCCATGCAGCAGTGCATAATGCTCAGCAACGTTGAGGAGCAGTGAACAGAAGGCCCTCAAAGAGATGAACTGACACACTGGAAGCAAGAACAGACTGAGGCATAAGAACAATGTTGAGGACGGCACAGGACCATACAGTGTTTTGTTTTGTTGTGCATAGGATTGATACGGGTTGGAACCACTCGATACCACCTAAAAGTAACAACATAATTTTATGATAAAATATAATTAGTGGAATAATATAAAATGTTGAAATAATCCAAACCAAATGGCAGCATTATATTCGCAAATTAATATAAAAAGTTAACTACTTCACTTACTGCCACCGAGTGGACGCGGACTCTGTTGGATAGCGAATAGCCATCTAGGAGAGAGTAGAACTGCCCTCGTGAGTTTCTGAGACTGTAATTCTTTACAGGGGTAGAGAACTCCATCTTTCTCCAACAGAGTGACTGGTAGTTTTGACTCACCGATCTTGTGTTTTGCAGCCCAAGTATAACTAGGGCTCCTCATATAAATAGTACTGACTGCTAATAAGAACAATGCTTAGTGGTGCCAGACTACCACTAGGAAATGTTATGATCAGTAATATAATAGAGAAATCCTTATAATTTGGGAGGAAAATATGGAACAGAACTTCAAATTCTTAAATAAGCCAGACTTTCTGGACCTATGGAGTCTGGAGAGGTCCTTGAGGCTGTAGCCTGATCATTTCATCAACACTTTCATCTGTTAACTTCACTCTAAAGTTTGTCATCACATGATGAAGTTCTCCCTCACTAATATAGTCATTATGATCCTTATGGAACACATAGAATGCTTCTCTAGTTTCTTCTCCACTGTCTGTAGCCTTCTTTTTTTATCGTAATCATTATCAGAAATTTTGGGAAGTCATTTGTGCCAGCAGCAGCATCTGCTTCATTAATCATGTTTTATAATCCTGCTTCTGTGAGATTATGCCCAAGAAACTTCATTACAGTTCCCAATTCCTTTGCTGTTTTAGTTCCATCACCATCCTGGTCAAATGTGAAAAAGTTCTTTGAATTTTGCAATCTGTTCTTGAGTCAGTTGGTCAGCCATGCTGAAGGTGCTACTGGTCTCTGAGACGCATTCACACAACCACTCAGCTTGTTAGCTAAGCTAACACTTCAATGACTACTCCTGAGAAGCTATCAGAACTAAGATTTCGACTTCATATTGTTTAAAATGTGATTTCCATAAATATATAAATATATATTTTCTTGACAGCCAATTAAACAGGAATAAAATACCTATATCCAGGGGAAAAAGCAAACATTAACAAAATAAAAACTTCTATCGATATCAGTTCTTACTCATGAAGTCCATATATTGGATTTAGCAGATAATTTCAGATCAGCTATTATAAATATGATAAAAAACATAAAATAGATTATTTTAAAGAACTAAAGAAAACTATGAAAATAATGATTCATTAAGTGTAGAAAAGCGGCAACATAATTAAATGATATAATATGTCCAAATAGGAATGCTTTATATTATGTATATGTGGCAATAATTGGTGAAAGGATAAAAAATAGGGCAATGTTGGAGTAAATTTATATATTTAATTTTAATTAAGCTTTTATGTACAATGATTAAAATAGAACTCAAAGAAGAAATTAAAATCCTACAGCATAAAATATATATTTAATATAACAAAGGTGGTAAAGGAGGAATAGAATAACAAATAATGCAGAAATGTTGAAAGAGAACAAAATTAATGAAAGAATAAGTGTAAAATAAAACATAGCAATAATAAATACATATGTGAATGGATTATATATTTACATTAAAATAGATTATGTAGCTGAATTGGAAAAGCAGTTAGATTACTTATATGTAATAAACAAAGAAACTTGTTTTATGTGATACATTTCTGATAGCACCCCTTCCCCTTTTATTTCTGTCAGAGATGGATCCCATATCTGGTTCATCAATCTCTTATTACAACCCCTGCCAATTCACAGGAGCCATCAGCTGACTGCAGACTGTAGAATCATTTAATTGGCTTTGCATTCATTCACCTCTCCATCCACCAGCTGTGGCACTTTTTGTTTCATTTTTCTGCTTCCACTTTGTGTAGACTAGAGAAACAAACTCATATACACACACATGTGTATAAGAGAGTTTTATATAAAGGGTAATTGTACATTAAGAAAGTATCCCAACCCAGTCCAGCCCAAGCCCTTAAGTCTGATATTAGCATACGTGTCTAATACCAATCTATAAATTTCTTTTCAGACTCACGAAACACATGCAATGACACGGAATGCAGGCTGATCACAGATCAATGGGTAGAAAGCCTTTGGATCTAGTGGCATTGTAAGCATCTCAGCACTGGCAGGGATCTCCATGTGGCTCCTCCAGTTCCCAGGGCTACATCAGGGGAGGTCCATATGGCTTCTCCTCAGGGATGTCTCGCAGGGAGTGGGAAGAGCCAGAGAGTTTCTCCCAACTCCAAGGAGGAAATACAGGAATTCTCAGGAGAAGGCCATACCCACACATTGATTATATCTTGATTGACAGGCTAGACTTCACCCATTCCTTTGTAATCCTCTCAAAATGACACCAGATTCTGAAACTACCGCATTGTTCATCTGCTCCCACAGCTAAGCAAATCAAGAGATGCCTCCAGCTTTCATCTGACCAAAGTACTTGAACCAGACTAGACTTACCTACTTCACAACCTGTTCTCAATAGAGTAACTTCAGTAAAAAGAGCTCCTAAATGACTTGAGGAATAAGGCCACCAGATAGCAAGCCCAGGAAGTTCTCCTCAACAATGACAGATAAATTGTACCGAGAGGGATGTCCTGTGTTCCTTGAAAACCATAAAAGCAATTTAAAATCTAAGCACAATGAAATTTCTTAAAGTTGGAGATCAGCAACACCTGCTGATGGTAACTGACTCCTCTTTACCATTGACCCCAAGCCACTTCTGTGCACTCCCTCTCCTCAGCACAAAGGGACCTTCTTTTGCCCCTGCTCCAACCCACCTAGTCAAACTTCTTATATCTGTAGCCTCTGGGAGATCTGCATGAATAGCAGATTACATGGTCAACTTGACTTAAACAGGCTCACTTCGCAGTGCAGGAAACCCCTCCAAATAACACTTTCCTCTTTTTTTCCTTCTCTGGTGCCCTTCCACCCCACACACTTCCCATCCCATGTGTGGCTAATGTATGCCCATGCCAAAGGATTATTATTCTGAGTGAAATTCATCAATCACAAAAGGACAAACATTTTATGAGACTACTAATATAATAACAAATACCAAGACAAAGACAGGCATCTGTTCTCAGGTCATCTAAACTTCTTTTCTGATTTTCCAGGTAATGAGGTAGTATTCCTGCTTAATGCTCAGAACCACTTTGACAGAGGAGGCCTCAAATCAACTAGGTTGATTTTCTGTTCTGTGGGGAGAGTCAGATGACTAACCAGCTCCTACTATATAACATTATTCTATGGTCACTGCAAAGTAATAGGCACTCTTACACAAGTGATTAGTGAACATTACTGGAAACTCAAGCCAAATAGTGGTAGGCTGGAGAGAATGTCTGTCACAGAGAAGGAATTTACACTTCAGTCGGTGTGTAAAATAGGTGGGCAGCCTGATATTGGGAAGAATGCTAGCATTATTTATATAGACCACCAATGGGAGAATAATCTATGTATCATGTCCCTAATTGGGCACTTTTGGACTAGTTTTTATTATACTGTTGGTGACTCAGGCTGTGTATTATAGACAACCAGGACTTCATACTCTGTTCTTTCAAGTTGCACAACATCATTTAATTGCTACACTAATGGATCTGATTTTGAACTCCCACTAAGTAAACTAGACTTTAAACACATTGATAACATATTTAGCACATTAAAGGAACTGAAATACTCTCGTGGGCCTAAGACTGAAATGTACTAGTGTGAGAGGCAACAGAGGACTATTGTTTCAAGACTATAAGGTCATTAATTTGGGTTCAAAATTCATGCCTTGAGGATGCCCAATAAATGGAAACTCCAGTCTAAATATGTGCTATTTCCATACCCTCTTTGCCTTTCTATGACATGTATAGTCCAGTTCTACTTTTATGAATGAACATTATTGAAAGTTTTGCTCTATCTCCAGTCCTCATTAAGGGCTAGGCTGCTTCTCTCCTGTTAGGCTAGGGCATTGGTAATAATCCACTCTCTCATGCACTCTACTTGAGGGCAAAGCTATTCATGATGCTAGTTAATGTCCAGAAGGAATCTAATGGATGTTGAATATATGTGGAGACTCATAACAATGATTTATTGCTCAATTCCCCCTGGCTCCCCGCTCCCAACCCTTACCCTTCAAGTATCGCTGCTCCCCTTATTGGTCCTGAAGTATTTATCTGTTCTGGATTCCCTGTGTTGTGAGCTCTTATCTGTACTGGTACACATGTTCTGGTATAGCCAGATTCGTAAGATAGAATTGGGGTCAAGGTAGGGGGGGAGCGTTAAAGAACCAGAGGAAGGTTTTGTGTTTCATCAGTGCTATACTGCACCCTGACTGGCTCTTCTCTTCCTTGTGGCCATTCTGACATGAGGTGTCCAATTGACTAGTGATGGGCTTGGCTCCCATCCTACGGGGATGAACAGCAGAAAAGTGGGTGAAATGAGACAGCAGTCGGTGTAAGACATAAAAATAAAAGAATAATTAATAAATTATCAAGGGGCATCGGGGAGAGAGGGTGGAGGAGAGAGGGGGTAAAGGAGGAGCTAGTGTTAGGGGCTCAAGTAGAAAGAAACTGTTTTGAAAAAGATGATGACAACATATGTACAGATGTGTCTGACAAAATGAATATATGTATGGATTGTGATACGAGCTGTAAGAGCCCCAAATAAAATGATTGAAAAAATGATTTAGTGCTTCCTCTGTAAACAATAGCCTTTTGAAATGCACTGTTCAGAAATTTAAGCTCTAACACAATTCCCACTTCTTGTCATTGATTTTATTAAAAATATCTTGACAATACACAAGCTGAAGTGCTTCTTCAAAATGGGCAACTTCACACTGTTCTTAGATTGCAACTTGTCTTTAATACAAGCCTCTAAGACCAGAGACACTATTTTTTCTGACAATCAGGCGCCATCCGATTTCTTCAGCTCTATATTGCTTAATGATATAATATCCTCAGTGATCTACAGCATCAAGCAAGATCATTTTATAAGAAATAATTTTTTCAGACTGAGGCCACTAAGTGCAAGCTTAAAGTCCATTTATATACTTATGTATATATACATCTATGGTTTACTTTAGAACTATATTAGCTTCCTGAAACATATTATAAGTACCTACATAGAAAATTAGAGAGATTCAATTAAAATACCATTGTTAGTATAGCCATTTGTATATATTTAAACAACTAGTAAGAAAGAAAAATATATAAATGTAAAAGGAAAGCTTTTTCCCCCTAAAATTCATGTTAGCTGTGTTAGGCAGGATTCTCTAGAAAAACAAAACCCAGAATACTTATGATTATATATATGTATGTGTGTATGTATATATACAGTGAACCCTCGCCACTTCGCGCTTCGGCTTCCGCGGCTTCACTCTATCGCGGTTTTTGCATAACAGCGCATGCTCTGTCATTACTGCCACTGATTGGCTCATACTGTACACGCTTGATGCCATAAATAATATAATAAATAATAAATGATAATTGTAACGTCCAAAATGTTTTACTGTATTTTCCTTTTTCATTTAATAAATTGGGTAATACGAGTGTAATGGTGACTAAAGGGTGTTTTTTCATGTCCTCTATGCTCTAACTACGAAAATATTTGATTTACAAATAAGGAATCCTACTTCACGGAATTTCATTTATCACGGTAGGGTCTAGAACCGATTAACCGCGATAAACGAGGGTTCACTGTATATTGAGAAGACATAATGTAACAGCTGATTAGTGCAATTTCCTCTTAGAAATCAGAATCAATTACACAACTCAGGACCATGACACCCTTCTTTACCTGTTGATCCAAAGGCATGAGAAGCCCAAAGTGATCAGTGGAATCAGTGCTGTGTTTCCAGGTGGGAGAGTTTTTTCCTTTGGAACTAAGACCTCCAGGCCTAAAGAGCATAGGGTTTCTGGGACAGGAAGTCAAAATGTGGCAAGTGGATCACTAGGAGTATTAATGAGTCATGCCACTCCTGCTTCCACCCCTTGGTCCTGGACCCATGAATCCTGACTATTGGGGACACAGCACTGTATATTGGCCACTTATTTAGAGCCTATATATTGCCCCAGCCCTGAAGTTGTTGCCACCTAGTTGGTGCCATAATTGTGTCTTTAGGAGGCCATTCCACCATTCTATGAAGCCAGCTGCTTCAGGTTGATGAGGAACATGATACAGCCAATGGGTTTCATGTGCATCGGACCATTGCTGCACTTCATTTGCTGTGAAGTGAGTTCCTTCAAACGAAGCAATGTGGTGTGGGATGCCATGCCAGTGGATGAGGCATTCTGTAAGTCCATGAATGGTAGTTTTGGCAGAAACATTGCGTGCAGGGGAGGCAAGTCCATAGCCAGAGTAGGTGTCTATCCTTGAAAGAACATAATGCTGGCCTCTCCATAACAGAAGTGGTCCTATGTAATCAACCTCCCATCAGGTTGCTGGTTGATCTCCCTAAGTAATGGTCCCTTATCTTGGACACCATGTTAGCTTCTGCTGCTGGCAGATGGAGCACTCAGCAGTGGCAGTGACCAAGTCAACCTTGGTGAGTGGAAGTCCATGTTGATGTTCCCACGTATGACCTCCATTCTTGCCACCATGTCCACTTTTTTCATGTGCCCATTGGACAATGACAGGAGTGGCGGAGGAAAAGGGAGAACGAGTCTCCACAGTGCATGACATCCCATCCACTTGATTGTTAAAATCCTTCTTGTCAGAGGTAACCCTGTGGTAAGCATTTACATGAGACATGAATATCTTTACTTTCTTGGCCTATTCAGAGAGGTCTATCCATATACCTCTTCCCCACACTTCCTTGTTACCAATTTGCCAATCATGTTCTTTCCAATTCCCTGAGCATCCAGCCAAACCATTGGACACAGCCCATCAGTATACAGTCTTACATTTGGCCATTTATCCTTCCAAGCAAACTAATCAGTCAGGTGCACTGCTCAAAATTCTACCCATTGGGAGGATTTCCCTTCACCACTGTCCTTCAGGGAGAACCTAGAAAGGCCTTGTAGTGCTGTTGCTGTCCACTTATGAGTGGCACCTACATATCGTGCAGAGCCACCAGTAAGCAAAACACACATTTTCTGTTCCTCAGTCAACTTAGCATAAGGAACTCCCAAGGAAGCCATAGGTGCAGACTGGGAGAAGGAAGGTACTGTGAGAAGAGTAGAATCTGTGGGCACTTGGGCCACTTATTCATGCAGCTTACTTGTATTTTCAGGTCCTGGTCTAACTTGATGTCATATATACCACTTCTATTTACGATGGAGTGTTGCTGTACATGTCCAACTTTATGACACTGTGGGTCAGGCAATACTCAGTTCATGATGGGCAGCTCAAGCCTCATGGTGACTTGGTGGCCCATGGTGAGGCATTCAGTCTCACTCACTAAGGCCCAGTAACAGGCCAACAGCAGTTTTTCAAAAGGGGTGTAGTTGTCTGCAGAGGATGGCAGAACTTTATGTCAAAATCCCATATCTGTGCTGTGATTTGCCAATAGTGGTCTGCCAAAGACTCCACACTGCATCTCTATCTGTGACTGACACCTCTAGCACCATTGGGTCAGCTGGATCATATGGTCCCAGGGGCAAAGCAGCTTGCATGAAGCCTGAACCTGTTGCAGAGCCTTTTCCTATTCTGGGCCCCACCCAAAATTGGTGACCTTTCATGTCACTTGATAAATAGGTCAGATTAGCACATCCAAATGTGAAATAGGTTGCTGCCAAAATCCAAAGAGGCCCACCAGGCATTGTGCCTCCTGATTTGTTTGGGTGGGGGTGGGGGGCAGATGCAATAGCTTGTCCTTCATTTTAGTAGTGAGGCATAACTGAGCTAAAAATCCCATTAATAATTTAACTTGCGTATGTCCCCATGCTGACTGGTGGGTCTTCAAAACATTTGGGGTCTTAGTGTCTGATAAGAGCCAGTGCCCAGTAATCCCTGAAAAGTTTGATCGTTTTCTTTCCCTCGTTTGAGCAGTCATTCTTCTGAAAGGTTGCAGGCCCCTTTGGGAAAGGCTAAAAGAAAGATTAACAGTCTAAAACATTGGCAATGTAGCAGGGTCCTTCTTCAAAGGAACTCAGCCTTCCCCTCCTTCAAGGGGTTACGGTTCTGTAAACTGGCTCAATTCAGGGAATTGATTGAGAGTTTGTGATTCTCTTGTCTGGTGATTTGTGTTGAACTACTGTTCACTTTATCGAGCATTCTTCTGCCTATGTAGATCATGTAAATATTTAATAAGTTTCCCAGGTATTTCACCTCTAGGGTCACCTTGGCTAAGTAGCCAGTGCCATAAGTTCACAAGAGACAAGTTGCTCTGATCCCTATGGAAAACTTGCTGTCCATTAACATAATCATAGCCACCTTGTCTCTGCTGATTCAGTGCTGATATCTGCCCCCTACCACCACGGGCCCCAATCATCTCCATAGAAGGCAAATGTCATAGTTGTGTTAGGGCACTTTCCACTGTTAAATCTGGTGTACGTAAAATGGCAACCACAGACACTTCAGAAATGCTGGGGGCCCCTTCGCAAACTTGTTCTCTATGGTTTTGGTGAAAGGTGTGTCCTCGGGCACTTATTTTGTGGGTCTATGGGAATATTCTGATAGATCCATTCTAACATACCAATTTCCCTAAGCCATTGGACGCCTTCTTCTACAGTGTAGCAAGGTAGGTCAGATACCTCAAGTTGGTCTAATCTAGGCCATCTGACAGTGAACCAACCAAATATACTATTAGATCCTCTTAACCTGTCTTGCTGAGATGTTGAAAAAAGAATCTGTGCTGAGAGGGCCCATATCAAGGAAGTCAGACATGTCTAATGTTACATTCCTTGCACCAGTGGCTTCTCTTTTTACATATTAGAAAACTTGAGCAGGTCTTTATGTGTATAGTGAACTTCATTCTGAGTCATAATCTGTACCTCACCTTTAGGAACTTTCTGAGACTTAATTCTAGTTACAGGTCTAGAGGAAATAACAGTTGGTGGGGTGTTTCCTAGGGGCTCTCAGCAATATCTTATAAGGCGTCTCCCCAAGGCAATGCTCTAAAAACAGCCCCACGTGGAATTTCAACATGTGCAGTTTGCTTAGACTGCTCAAGTGTGAGTTGTTTTACTGATAGTGGATTAATCAATTCCCTCAGAGGGAAAGGGTGGATCTATTGACTGGGGTGGCTGAATAGACCCTAAGGGGGTAAATAACCTCCTCTGCTGGATCATCAGGCCTTATGTTCCCATCCCATGTTTCAGGTTCCATTTCTTTCAAATTGATACCCTTACTTTGATATCAGACGTTGTTCAATACATACACTTCAGAAGACACGGTAATTCAGCTACTCGTACGATGAGACTCTGGATTTGGTTTTCAGCAATATCAGCTCTATTACTAGAGGAGAGAAGGCTTTCCTTTGTGGCACTTGCAGAAAATTTTAGGTCTTTTATTTGGCACTTGAGATGTGCTTCTGAAGTTCTAAGGTCATCCTGTTCCTTGATCACATTATCTATTTTAAGATGAACCAGTCAACCAGCTTCTCTATGCTCCTCAGCCCTACAAAACTGCTGAACAATATCAAACACAGGATTACCCAGAGCCTCTCTTTTTACCAGCACTTCATCTATTGGTGGTGATATTGTGGATATTAATTTTTCCACTTAACACCATGGATTAACACCACCCTGTGTAATAATAGTGGCAGACTTATCCATACTTTTAGCAGTAGAGGCAGTATTCTCAGTTATGTTAAGCCTGATCAGGCTGGAGAACCAATTGAAGAAACCCATATTTATGATCTTATTTCTCTAGAACCACCCCTGGTACCAATTGTGTTAGGCAGCATTCTCTAGAGAAACAAAGCCAGGACACTTATGGTTATATATATGTAAAATGATAGGTTTATATATAGAGAAGGAATATAAGAGCTAATGAGTCCACACAGTAGAACAGAGGGCTAAGTTTAACTCACTTTCATGGAGCAGGTAATATACCACAGATCCTTCAACTCACTGTGGGTTGCTGGTCCAAGGTCAAGGATGCAGACAGAGGAATCTGCCCTTAGGCAAGATAAGCAGTGTGGGGCAGCAACAGCGAGAAGATGAGAAGTTGAGATGTAGCAGAGGCCAGTACCTGGTTGCTTAGTGAAGCAGTTCGGATGGAACCGCATGAAGCATGGTGAACAGGTCTTGATGGAACCTCAAGCTCTAGAGATGCACACATAGCAAGGTGATCCACGGATTGGCTCAGATTATTTCTGTTTTTCTAAAAGAGCAAATGGCCTCTATTAGTTTATTTGCTAACAGAAACTAACTGAAATCACCTTCTAAGAAGCAACATATATGTGTTTATGGGTTATATAAGGGGACATTTATATATCCCCACATATATATATATGGATGTATATATGTGTATATATATATATATATATATATATATATATATATATCCCTTCTTTGTACCTGTTTCTATCATATATATATGATAGAAACAATTCATTTTCTGGTATATCCCAGAAAATGAATTTTTTTTTAAAAGCTATGTATTTAAATTTTTTTACAAAACACTATTACCTTCAAAGTACTCTCCATTACACTTAATAAATTTATAAAATCTGAAATTTTATTCTTGGAAGCATTTTTCAAATTCATCTGTTTGGATGGCACCTCCCTTGTTTTATTCTTCACTTTTCTACATCGTCAAATTTCTGGCCTTTCATGTCACTCTTCATTCGTGGAAACAAAATGAATTTAAATGGAGTGAGGTCAGGTGTGTGGGGAAAGAGATATGTTGTTTTTTTCTAAAAACTGACACACTGAGACAGCTGAGTGGGTAGGTGCATTGTCCTGGTGGCAGAACCAGTCCCCTGTCTGCCACAAATTAGGTCTTTTTTGACACACACTCTTACACAATATTTTCAGGACCTCTAAGTCCAAAGCTTGATTAACAGTATGAAATAGTGGAATGAACTCCAAATGCATTGCAAGTCTAAAATTTCATACTTTAGGGAAGTTGACAGATGTGCCGAACAAGGTTTGTCATCTCACCTTTTTTTGCAATGTGAAAACCACTTGTACACTTGAGTTTTTCCCATAGCACTGTCCTTGTAAGCTGTGTTCAACATTGTAGCAGTTTCTGCAGCATTTTTCCCAAACAGGAAACAAAATTTCACAGCCACACTCTGTTTTCTTAAATCGGCCATCGCATAAAACTAGGTGTGAACTAAAAATTTCACAAAAAAAATTCACTATGACCAGAGAGAACCAGGGGATACCATTGAGTGCACTGATTCAGAACAAGTTGCTTCATGCTCACAAAGCAGAAAAATTAATACTAGAAAATCTCCACCCAGAGAAGCTTTTTTTCCATTTTTTTTGGGGGGGTACACACACACACACACACCCTCACCTCCTTTGATAAATTAGGACAACTACCATGCAAAACCATCTTGGGAGAACCAGTATGTCTTTCTCCCACTCCCCCTAAAGGAAAATAGACTCAAGCTGAGGTGAGATGTATTTTGAAAGGCTAGTTTTCACATATTCAATAAATGGGTAAACAAATGGATTATTATAATCTGAGAGGCACTTTTTTAATATGAGCCCTGGTGGTGTAGTGGTTAAGCATTTGGTTGTAATCCCCATGGTCTACTGGTCGAAACCACCAGCAGCTCTGATGGAGAAAGATTGAGCTTTCTACTCCCTTAAACAGTTACAACTTTGGAAACCCACAAGGGTTTGCTGTGATTCAGCACTGACTCAATGGCAGTGAGTTTGATTTTTGGTTTTGGTTTTTCATTAATACAGCACAATCCTCAGAGAATGATGATCAACTTATTGAAGCTCTACTGCATTTCTCAAGTAAGTTTACTTTCACATGCTCCCAAAACCTCATATCATATTTTTCCTTGCTTCTCGGGTTGCAAATATCCTTCCTTCTCACATAACTTATTGATGACACCAATCAATGAAGAAAACATAAACACTAATAAAATTTGTTAACATCCCACACCACGAATCAACAAATTCGATTTCTTCAAAATACATACTTATGTACTTAAGCCTATCAAAATAGTAGCAGAATCTACAGTGAAGTTAATTGCTTTTATATGGCCTTTCTAGCGTTGGCCTTAAAATTCATACAAAAGTATTGGCTTATACTATACAAGTAAGGTACAGTTTATTATTACTAAGCAAATAAGTAAATGTGTCCTCCCAAGGAGATTGATCTCTTGTGTATTCTGGTGGGTCTAAAAGGCTTAATCACAGTAGGATCAAGAATCCCTCATTAACTTCAAGAAGAGTTTTTTTGGACGCCTTTTGGGATTCCATAGCTGAGAAACTGTGCAATCTTGAAGAATGCACAAATTCTGAAAACTGTAAGAGACAGAGGCGGTGAACTTGATTAACCTCCACAGTGAGATCTGAGTACCTTCAGGCAGGAGGTTTGCTGGTGAAGCTAAAGGAGTTGTAACATTTGTTCATTCAGGGCAGAGATCTGAGCGCAACATGTTCAAATGTTATCTCAGAACATCCTATGAAGGGGACTTCCTACAGCAGGGGAAACTTGGATGTTTCTGGGAAGAAGACTTTCCAGAGTAGGTAAAAGAGTTGAAATTCTTGTTTCTGCTGTGCAAGAGAGACCTGAGTGTGCCCTCTACAAGGATTGCACACATCTCGCTATTGGCATCAGGGACACAGCTATCATGGTGGCAAGAAGGATCTGTAGGCACATGTAATTTGATGGAAGCTGACAGCAGAGTCTTAGAAGTGCCCAATGGCACGGGTTCAGAAGATCATCTGCAGGGGATCTTATATCACCATATTCATTATCTATATTAACTACTAGTACTATTCTAATATGATAAAGTTTATCCATCACTGCTAATTTTAATTGTACTCTAACCATGGGATATTTATTCAACTACAAATCCCTACCTCTGTTCTCTTACCTAATTAAAACCTCATCTTTCAAAGAAAACATATCCTATTCTATAATCCCTGTCAACTGAGCCTTCAATGTTTATTCACATTCCACCAAAATGGCTCTTTTTATGTAGCTAGTAATCTTTTCCTGATTGGTAGTTTTCTTATTTCAACCTCATTTCTTTCTCAGTAGCACTAGAGTTAATTAATCATTGGTTTCTTCTAGATACATTTTCTTATATTTGACTCCATGGTTGCATACTTTCTATTTTCTCTTCTGGTTATTCCTTTTATAAATGAACTCTAATTAAAGGAGTGTGCCAGGGCTTGATTTTAGTGCTATTTCGTTTACCAAAATTTTTTCTATAAGACTCTCATTTAACTTCATCATTTAAACTTTTACATTCCCCCTTTCATGACACGTAGTACATATATCACTGACCAATATTTTCAGACTTTCAGGTTTCTAGGGAAACTGTTATCCCAGTTATTGAATAGGAAACTGCCTGATAAGAGCCTGCAAAATGCATAAATCTAAAGAAATGGACCTTACACTACCAATCTCACTATCGTGATTTTCCTGGAACATATGTGTGCCCTATAGTTATATCCAAATCCACAGTACCTAAAAATGTCTCCTTGTTTTAATTTTCTAATGTTTTTACCACTGAAACCAGATGTGGCATTTGTTCAGTTTTTAAATCAGTAGACATTTTTTCCCATCATTTAAAATGGCACCGAAGACCAAGATGTTGTCAGTCAATGATCAAATATCTCTCACAATCTTTTGTAACATCTCAGTTTGCATGACTTTACAAACTTAAAAATTAATTTAAAAAATAATATTCTCTATTCTTTCAAAATCATTATACTCATGTATCTGTGAAACTTTCCCCCTTGATTTTCTATTTCCCTCACTACATAAACAACAACAAAAAAAGAAAATCCACTGGAACCGAGGTTATTCAGACTCATAGTGGCCCTATAGGACAGAGTACAACTGCTCCACAGTGTTTTCAATGCTGAAAATCTTTATGCGGTTAGCAGCCCAATGTGTCATCCACTACATGCCACCAAGGTTGTTTACCACAATAAATGCTCCTCTTCAATCAGATTTTCTTAATTTTCCTCTTATATAAAACATCTGAATTATGTATTACTCCAGAACTTTTTCCTTCACCCTTTACATTTATATCTTATGTGATCTCTTCCAGCCCATATACTTAAATATTATCACCAACTATCTCCTAAGTCTTGTCTTTCGATTGCAACCACAGTGTTATAAGCAGCATATCCATGATATATCTTGAACTTTATTATGCCTTGCTGTATGTATTGCTAAAACTCTAGGCCAATCTCATCTTATGTTTAAACTGTACAGTCTCTAAAATCGTTTTATTAAAACCAATGTGGTCTATTTTCCATAGAGTAGCCATAATAAGTATTTAAAAACAAAAATCCTGATCATACATATTGTTTTATTACCTTGTGCATAATGCCTTATTACACTGAAATTGAAATACTACACCCACTACCACAGCTTATCAGGCCTATATAGTGTGATTAATGTATATCTCACCTCGGTCTCTGTAACACCTAACTCTTGGTTCAATATGCTTAAACCACATTGGCTTTCTTTCCAGTTCTAAGAAGCCAAAATTATTCCCTTTACAAATTTTTATGCTTGCTCTTTGTGCTTGAGAAGCTCTACGTTCAATATTTACATTCATGCTTCCTGCTAGTAAATTAGGACCCAAATCAAACTAAACTATTATCAAAGAAGCTTTTCCAAACCTCCATAAGTATATCATGCTTCCTAGTCTACCTTTCTACCACATAATCCAATATTGTATTTTTTGTAGCTATTTGTAAAACTTAAAATTTATTTTTATTCAATTAATGGATTACTTTTTATCTTTCTCCTATTATGGAGCACTATGGAAGAAGGGGCAATGCCTGTTTTGTTCCATGTTGTATTTCCAACATCTAAAACCATGCTGACTATATGGGAGCACCACAATTATTATTTGAATGAATAAAACTTTAAAAATATATTTTTATCTATGAAAGTTTTCATTTATTTAAAATTTTCCATTATTTAAAAATTAATTTACATAATTTTAATTGCAGTAGAAAAAATCAAAACACTTGTCATTTCAACATTGTTATATCTGTAATTTAGCAAAACTGATTCTGTTCATCATGTTGTACAACCGTCACTAATATTCACCACTGAAAATTTTAATGCCATTAACTAGGTTGGTATGAAAACTTACCTTGAATGATGAAAATATGTATATTATATGCAGTCAGTTTTTGTTTGATTAGTAAAGCAATAAGATATATGTTGGAATAATGTTTTTCCATATTATATAACAGAAAAATAATGTTTAAATCATTCCATTAATTAAATCATCCCTTTTGTCATTGTCAGTCTAGAAGAAAGTAGTTTCAAGAGTCATACAAAGGACATCTGGTCTATACTTCCAAGTAGCAGGTTGTCATTTAAATGTTGTTCACTGGCAGATATTTCCACCAATGTTAGCATAGGTTGTATGCTAGAAAGAATAATAAGAGGTCAACTGATTTTTCCCCCAGTATTTGCTGAAAGAGAAATATCCTAAACCTTGTGCAGGTTTCTAAGGCCAAAAAGCCATTAGGGTGTAGTTAATAATCAGGGTGACTTAGTCATGGTAGTTGGTACATGGGTAATTTTAACTTGCATTCTAGTTACTTAAAATAAGATACTCTTGATTATGTTGACTGCACAGTAAGTAATATCTCTTTCACCAAGAAATAAGATAGTGAAAGTCTTTAGAAAGTGGCTGCACCGAAGAGGCAACTTAGATTTCTCCAGATTTTGACGATTTCCCTAGTTTTTCAATAATCCCTCAATGCTCTGGACATTTTCTGGTAAGTCATGGTTGTCTGGTTGCCTTTTCTTGTGCCTCCAAGATTCTGCAAGTCTTTTTTTTCCTTTCTTTCTTTTTTTTGTGATACAAGCTGAAAGATGTCTTTGCTTTTAGCTACCCACTGAATACAACTCATTTTGGGGTTACACAGAGATTCATGGAAGCATTCAAACAGTTGAAGTTGCTTCTTTCCTTTTTACTGGAGAATAGCAGGTTGATATTCTGCAGCAATGGATAGATGTTTCCTTCAAAATAGTACTGCCCAGCATTGTTGATGATGTTTCTGAAGTTATAGATAGGTTTCTCTGCTGGAAATACATTATAGTACCTGGAATTTCCTCTGACATGAGGGCAAATAATTTTTTGTTGTTGTTTGTAATTTTTGTAGTCTGGGGAGTATTGAAGGTTGCCAGTTAAATGTTGCCTCAATATGTAAAAAGTATCTCAAAATGCTTGCCCTGGTTTGTCTTGTGCAGTACAGACCATGCTCCACTAATAAATTGGATGAATCTGTCCATCAGAATCCTGCCTAGCATCCACAGGCACCAGGTAGAAGGAACGTTACCTTTCTCTGGAACACACATCTATGCTTCCTCAAAAATATCCACTTTGATTAGAAAACTCTAGAATGTTAGTGAAAAATTAGAAATGTCTTATAACCATCATAAAAACTAATAGTAATAAAAATTTCACTGAACCTTCCACAAGCTAAAGTGAAAAATTGTTTGACAAATTTCCTAAATGTAGATATATTGAATTTCAACCGATAATTTGCTGTTATGACAAACTAATTACCACATTTTAACATATATAAGAACTAAAATTGCTTTGAATTTAGCCTAGGTAATATTTACATAATTATAAAAATCAATAATAACTATTGACAACCAAATTTCAATGTAACAATAAAACTATTATGAATATGGAAGAATGAAAATATTTGTATGTATGGAGGCAGTGAGGGAAGTGTTAAATAATCACTAATCTACACCATAAATTCAAAACTATAATATAATATTGAAATATAAAAATTTGGCATGGATATTTACTTGTTTAAATTTTATTTATTTTTTGAGACGTATATATATTATATTAACGTCATCGAGAGCATGAGAGATAGAAGAGAGAGTCAAATAATGGAGTCAGAGACATTTCATGGTAGCAATGCTCACCTCAGTCCCGCTTGGTGGTCCAGTGGTCCATGAGGAGAGAGGGGGAAGGGATGGAGGAAAAGGGAAAAGGGAACAGAGGATGGGAGAGGAGAGGGGGAGGCAGGAGAGTGAGCGAAGCCTCTATTGCTAACCCAGGCCTATATACCTTTAGACTCTTAGAAGCCCACTAATTACAGGTAAAGACATATGTCACAGGAAGGGGTTACACTATAGGTTATACAGTAATGCGAGGGGGTGGTCTAGGGACATACAC
>NW_022103940.1:770823-778991 GCF_000313985.2 Echinops telfairi
CAGCTGGATCTCCATAGGAACCATTAACAGTAGGGTGTGAACCTCACCTACAGGAACCAAGTAGATGACTGCAGACCTATCCTTTGTCCTTAATAGCAGGGAGTGGGGGCCCACTGATCGCCCTCAGGGAGGATGCCTGCAAGCCTCTGACCTCCTCCCACACGTCCCCCTTTTGTTTTATATATATAAAATTCGAAAGCCACATGGGAGACATGGTTACTTTCTATACATCAAAAGCTGTCAAGGCAGAACTTCATGATCCACTTAATATAGCCATAAATTCAGGCTTACGGCAAACATTTTGAATTCAGGTATGGGGGATAAAATCTTTCTATGTCCATCTGTTATTGGAGGAAGGTATAAGAGAGATTGGATACCTCTGCAGAAGAAATAGGGCCAAATGGGAACGTCTGCTTCTATAGTTAAAGCTGCTGGCCACACAGCAATCAGCTATGTGCTTGTAAGAGACAGCCTCAGATCAGCACCATATAGGAGGGTAAAATGAGGAACAATATCATGAGAATGTGATTAGGACTTACCTATAACTCACAAGGGTGGAGGTCCCCCTCCACCACTAGAAATCTAGCCTTCCAGGCTCCTTTGCGAGATAATGAAGGATTCATCCTTAAACACTATCTTCCTGTTTGCTGCTCCTCACAGTGTTTGCTTTATGAACGAGCTTCAAAAGTGCCATAGAGGCTGTATGATTCTCCTTTACACGCCTTAGCTTTCTATAGAAGCAACAAGTCATAGTCAGGACAAAATTGTGATTATGAGCAGCACTGTTAGGCAGGAACCCAGGCTATGAGAAATACTTTGAACCCAAGTTCGAGGATCCAGTCCTTCCATGCCATTCACCAATTACTTAATTATATTAGAGTCAGGAGATGCCTCAAGCCTGTCTTTGAATGTATAGAAAAATATCCTTCTTAAGCTGATCAACAGCTAATGAAATGTTTCCCTCCAACCCTTGCAAATATTTCTTAATCAAATCCCAATCATGCCTCCTCCCTGGGGGACAGACAGCAGAGACTTGGGTGAGGGAAAGGTCAGATGGGGTAAGATATGATAAAATAATAATTATTTATAAATTATCAAGGATTCAGGGGGACAGGGGACCAGGGAATGAGGGTGGGGGGACGAGGAGCTGACACCAAGGGCTCAAGTGGAAAGTAGATGTTGTGAGAATGACAAAGTCAACATATGTACTAATGTGCTGGACACAAATGATGTATGTACGGATTGTGATGAGTTGTATGAGTCCCTAATAAAATGATTGTTAAAAAAAATCCCAATCATGCAATGTAAGGAGTTACACAGAAATCAGTTACATTCCAATCACATGATAGCATTAGTTAACAAGTCCAAAATCTTGATCTTTCAGCAAAACAATAGTCTGTAGTAATAGTCCAGTCACTATTGTATAAAATGTTCAGTTTTGATAGAGTCCCAGAGTGTCCCTTAGACAGCATCAGCAATGGAAGAAATATCTCAGCAGACAGCGATCACCATTCTCAGAAATCTGCAAAGTCTTCTTGATGTTTTGGGTAGCTTCAGCAACAGGACAGGTTCAGGTTTTGCATCAGCTTCCCTCCTTTCTTCTGGGCATTGCTGGCTAAAGAGAAATCCACCTATCTCCTTTGCCTGTGAAAATATAAAAATAGCCCTCTCTTCGGGCTGTCATTAACCTGAAAAAAGAATTATGATTAACCTTTTGTGGTTCCTTCGTGTCCTTCAGGTCCATCTTTCTCCAAACATGGTTGTGTCCTTATAAGGGGAGTCCATCAGCTTTATTCTGCAGAAACATACATGCATAGCCCCTTTCCCAGGTGACAAATGGACCGCAATCCCAAACGCGGTTTCCATCATCTTGGGATTTCTTATGATCAATTTTCTCTCAGCCCCTCTTGGTGGTCCACGTGGAGAGAGGGGGAAGGGAAGGAGGACAAGGGGAAAGGGAACAGAGGATGGGAGAGGAGAGGGCGAGGCGGGCCTATTTACTTTTTTTTCATGGAGGCAAATAGATGAACAGATACTTTAAAAAATTGAAAATGTCTACCTTTGGTGAGCAGAAACTAGAAATGGTGAGATGTAACGTTGGGCACTATTTTTCATAGCATGTGTATAATTGCTTGACTTTAAATATTGTAAATATATTACTTCAATAAAAATAAGCATTACCCCTGTGAACATTGTATTGAGCGATGCGATGTGTGATCATGGATTCGTTTGTTTTCTGTTGCTCCCATAACATTACCACTAAGTCAGTGTCTAAAATAGGATAAATTATATCCCAGCAGCAAGGAGCAATATTGTCACCAAGGGAGTACAAAGATGCTGAACATAATACCAGGTGACAACATGAGAAAAGTGACACCAAAATGATTGTCCGTTACAATTTTGTGTGACATTTCAGCAGAAATTTATTATTTTTTATAAAAATATCTCCGCAATTACTTAAAATGATGAAGGTATTATTTGTAAGTGCAAATTACATGTATCAATATACCTTCAAGAATAAATCTCTAAGCTAATTTAAATTTTGAACCTCCTAGTGAACCCAGTCAGAGCTGCCGTTATTACTCAATTACAATGATACTTCAAGTCATATGGTTTCTTCTGCAGCCACTAAAAGAAAATCCTTTTATTTTCAGTGCTGCTAGTGTTTTATAGTCATTAATTTGTCAACTGATTTGATGTTATATCTACA
The DNA here is from genome assembly GCF_000313985.2 of Echinops telfairi. NCBI lineage: Eukaryota > Metazoa > Chordata > Mammalia > Afrosoricida > Tenrecidae > Echinops > Echinops telfairi. Next base: position 773,534 of record NW_022103940.1, read on the forward strand.
ATATTGTGGTTATCAGCATTTATGAATGTACAGCAACAACTTTTGTGAATATCATTAATTAAAGGACAAAGAAGAAAAAAATTAAAAGGCTTCCACTCAGTTACTAATGATGTAAGTCAAGTAGAAAGATTTTACAAAATATCTTTCTTGTTAGTATTCATATAATTTTACAAATACTATATTTAAGAAATGTGAAACTAAACCATATTTTGTGCTATGATTAAATTTAGTAATAAACATTAATAGGGATTTTGTGTACTATGTATGGAAAAAAGTCTATGAAGCTGGATATAACATCATAAACTACTAAATGGGGTGACATCAACCTGGAAACTTCTAAAAATTAGACACTTAAATGCATCAAAATATTCACCAAGAGAGTAAATGAGAACCTACAAAATGGAAAACATTTTTGGTAATGTCACATCAGACAAGGAACAAGTCTCTATAGTTTACAGGCAACTTCAATCTCAAAAATATATTTAATTGTCAAAATACAAGTAATTCAATAAAAAATGTACAGAGGACATAGAGAGATATTTCATCAAAGACAAAATTCAGGCAGCCAACACACATGAAAGAATGCTCACCATCGTTAGTCATTAAAGAGATGCAAATAAAAACAACAAAGAGATGTCTCACTCCAGCATTAATAAAAAAATTCAAAATAACAGAAAACAACATACACTGCTGAGGATATGAACAGATTGAAATCCTCTGAGAGCACTGGTGGGACTATAAAATGGCACAACCAATATAACAAATGATATGACACTTGTTACAAAGTTGGGAATAGAAAGATTATAATAGTTAGTAATCCTTCTACTTAGTACATACTCTAGAGAAAGAACAGCTATGGCATTAAGAGCTACATGCACACTCATGGCCATTAGAGCTTTGTTCATGACAGTAGAAAGATTAAAACAACCTAAATGCCCATTAGTGGAAAAATGGATAAGCAAATAGCACATATACACAAAGGAATACTACACCACATTAAAGAATAATGATAAATCTATGAAACACTTCATAACATGGAAGATTCTGGAGATTATGCTGAGTGAAACTAATCACTCACAAAAGAACAAATATTCACATATCATACAAATAATCCACATATCATACAATATTGTATGGGATAACTATTGAAAAGATTAAGAAAATATTTTAACGATAAAATATTTTTTATGGTTACCATGTTGTGAAGGGACATTTCTCATTAGAAAGTAGAAAGGCAAGGTAACAAAATGGTTTGAAAGAAAAAAAGAAGTGAACAAGAAATACATGTGGAATAAGTCTCTGGTGAATCCCATCTGAACATAGACCAGGGATGTGAATAGCCTTGCTATCATTCAGAGTGTCTTGGAAAGTGGATTATGGCAGATGTAGTTAGGTTAAAATTTAACATCTTCTCATTTGATCTTCCTTTAGACCCATTTTAAAATTGTTAAGCTTTTAATATTTTCTACTTTATTTTCCATTGAAATTTTTCTCTATTTAGTTGTTATTAACTTTTTTGTTTCTTTGCTTTTGCATGTATTTACAAATATGAAAGCCAGGGCAATTGAATCTATAGAAAAAGTAACTGGATTAATGGTTTCTTAGGGGTATGACAGAGGAGGATGTGAGGAAATAAGCTAATAACAAGGAGTACAAGATAGAAGAAAATGTTTTAAAACTGACTGTGGTTATGACTGTACAACTCTTCTTGATATGATTGGCCTATTGAATTGTATGATATGTGGATTATTTGTAGGATATGTGGATTATTTAAAGGATGTTGGCAAAAATCATTGAGGCAGGGGAAGATACTTCGAGGAATGCAAGAGTCAAAGGCAATAGATGTAAATATTGTTATATACACTATCCTGAAATAACGGTGCTCTATGAGTAGATGCATGGATAGCTATGCAGGCTAAGTGAATGTGAGAGGGAGAATAGGAGTATACTTATGATTATATACAAGTTTCACAGAGGATATTTGTACATGTGTTTTCACCTTTGGTGAAAATATATCCATGAATGCCAGAGGCAAAGTTACAAAAACTCCTTACTCAAAACCATACATCTTTAAGGAATGATTCACTGCGTTTTGGAGATCAAGAACATGTTCTTGTTGGATTTAAAATTGAATTGACATAACATATTCTACGCAGACAATTATTTGCATTCTAATTTAGTGTATAGCAAGTGGGGTCTCAAAGCTCGCGAAAAGCCATCTAAGGTGTGACTATTGGTTTCTCCTTGACAGAGGAAATAAGAGGGATAAAGATTGCACATATCCCATATGCTATATCTTTTGATAGCCGGGCACCATCACTGTTCTTCACCACATTTGCTTATACACCCATTTTGTTTTCAGTTACCACGTCGGGGAAGTGAACATCACAAAATGCCGGGTTATTAGAACAAAGTATTCTTGTACTTAAGTGAGTTTTTGATTAGAGGCCCAATTTATATCTGCTACCTTAATACTTAACATATAAATGCATATACATAGATCTATTTCACTATTTTACATATAAATGCATTTATATATGAGCATGCCTGTATTTAGACCTCTATAAATGTCCTTTGCCTCTTAGTTCTTTTCTCTATTTCCTTTTACTTTCCTCTTGTCCCACTATCATGTTTGACCTTCTTTCGGGTTTCAGTAGTTCCTCTCAATCTGGGGTCTTAATGGCTTGAAGATAATAAAGCGACCATCTAGCTGAGAAGCCACAAGGTCCACATGGAAGAAGCACAACAGCCTGTGTGACCATGAGGTGTCAGTGAGATCAGGTATAAGGCATCAAGACCCAGAACAAAAAGTGATCTCAATATGAATGAGGGTGAATGAGGACAGGAGATCCAAAGACCATCTGTAAACAATTAGACACCTCCTCACAGAAGGGTCACAAGGAAGAGACAAGCCAGTCAGGGTTCAGTATAGCACCAATAAAATATACAACTTTTTTCTAGTTCAGTGGTTCTCAAGCTATGGGTCAGGACCCCTTTGGGGGTTGAGCGATCAGAAAACATATTTCCAATGGTCTTAGGAACTGAGGCACCGATCCTCTCTCCATCCCCAGGCAAATCCTCCCACATGCAGATACGCCCACATAAAAGTACCCAGCTTGAAGGCTGTTGTTACCCGTGCTACATCATGCTTCAAGGCAAAATTTCACTTATTTGTCGTTAGAAATAAATATTTCACAATATATAATGACATATTGTTTTGTGATTAGTCACTATGCTTTAATTATGTTCAATTTGTAACAATGAAAATACATCCTGCATATCAGACATTTACATTACGATTCCTAACAGTAGCAAAATTATAGTTATGAAGTAGCCACGAAAATAATTTGATGGTTGGGGGTCACTACAACATGTATTAAAAGGTTGCAGCATCAGGAAGGTTGAGAACCACAGTTCTAATTCTTTAATGCTTCCTCCACGCCCTCCCCTCTGCCATGATGACCCCAATTCAACTTTACAAATCTGGTAGACCAGAACATGTACACTGGTACAGATAAAAGCTCGCAACACAGGGAATCCAGGACAGACAAACCCCTCAGGATCAATAGTAAGAGTAGCGATACCAGGAGGGTAAGGGGAAGGTGCGGGGACAAAGGGGGAATTGGTCACAATGACCGACATATAACCCTCTCCCAGGGGTGTGAACAACAGAAAAGTTAGTGAAGGGAAAGAGCGGTCAGTGTAAGACAAGAAAAAAAATAAAAATTTAAAATTATCAAGGAGGGAGTTTGGGGGAGGGAGAAAACTGAGCTGATACCAAGGGCTCAAGTAGAAACAAAATGTTTTGAAAATGATCATGGCAACATATGTACAAATGTGCTTGACACAATGAATGTATGTATGGATTGTGATAGAGCTGTAAAAGCCCACAATTAAATGGTTAAAAATAAAATAAATAATAGTAAATGTCAAAAAGATTTACTGCCTCCACTAAATTGCATATACATGGAATCAATTAGTCCAGTGGACTAATGAACCAACCAAACATCACTATCCACTAGCTATCCTGCAATAAGAAGGACTTGATGGTGTCAGGCTACCACTACCAAGGGCTAGGGATCACAGTAAAAAAAGTCCTGGATAGAGAGAAAAATATGGAAGAAAATTCAAAACCATAAAAAAATCAAACTTACTGAGGCTATGAACCTTAGTCACACATCAGGTCTAAAAATGAACCCACTCAATGGCTAAATTTTCAACCATATAATATTCAAGTCTATATGTGTCACAATTACACTGGAGATATAAACACAACTTAGACTAATCAACTATTTGAGATCAACAGGGCAATATTTACCCAAAGAGATATTTCAGAAGCGTTAGGAAAAAAGATAAATGGAAACAGGAAACACAAGCAAGAAATGGGATGAGAGTGTGGGCACTGAAGTCAATAAAATGTGCAAGCATGTATTTTTGAATGGAAAGTTAATCTTCCTAATCCTCCAGCCAGTTAACAACAGAATCAAAAATACATATTTACTGAAAATAATTAATTAATGAGTGATCCTACAATAGCAATGGCTGCTTGATTCTCGGAACTTACAGTGCAGCTGATAAAGGGAGGAAACTCAGAGCTGAAATTCTCATACCAATTGGTGCAGATGTAGTCAACATTTATCTACTGGATACTTATGTTGGAGCTTCAACTTAACCTTGATGTGCCCAGGAAGAAAGGCCTGATGATTATTTGCAGAACACAGTTCTACTCTGACACATGTAGGGCTGCCACAAATGGTAGTCCATTTGAAAGCAACTTATGTTTTTATCATATGCAAAGAGTACTACAGGGTGTTGTGACAGACATGACCCTAATCCTGGCAGAAATATTCTCAAACCACAAGGTTTGCATCAACATGAGTCTCAGACATGAACAACACAACTGAATGAATTGGGTAAATTTAGATTGTAGAAAACAGCCTCTGAAGAAGACACACAATCTCTTTCTAAATATAACAGACAGCTGTGAATAACATAGTCATGTCCCTTGTTGCTTCAGGATCACTATTTCTCAGGAAATCAGATTTATCTTCATTACAGTTAATGAATTTCTCCTATAAGGAAAAGAAAATTAACGTTGTTGTGTGTCTGCTCCATGTCAAACAACAACTCTGTAAGGTTTTACAACTGAATCCCAATCTTTATATTTAAACAAACAAACAAACAAACACACGTAAACTAATCTTCACAGAAAATGAAAGAGATCTCTTTTAACATTCCTGGCTGAGGGAAATACCAGGATTGAAAATATATGCATGTTAAAATGTAATATATAATTATATGGCAGCACACCGCTGTGAGGGGACTTTTAAAAGTTTACGGAAAACCATTTGTTGTTCTCTGTCCCTAGGTTGACCAACCCTCCTCCCTTCCCCTCTACCTCTTACACTCCCATGTCCCTCCGGGGCCATTGGTCCCTTTATTTTCTTCTCATATATAT
>NW_022103940.1:780478-793461 GCF_000313985.2 Echinops telfairi
ATTGAGAATAATGGAAATTTCCCATGAATTTTGAATCCCTTTCATATGTACATTAACGGAACCTAAAGACTATGAAGGGAAGTTTGATTAGTTAAAAGAAATCTTAGATTATTCAAGATAAAACACACCGTTGTAATGCAATAGGGTAAAGTTTAATCATTAAAAAGGCATGAAGAAAATTATGGAAATATTATACAAAACAAAAATATGCCATTGATTTCTTATTTTCGCAAAGTTTGGTAAATAGCAAGTAGATTTAACACCTGTCATGTGGATACAGCAAATACTATATGTCAAACAATTTTTAATTCATTCAACATCAGAAAATTAAAAATAGTAATCTCTGAGGTATTGTTAACAATTGTACCAACGTGCTGCCTGGTTATGGTACAAAAAAGGGAAACACGGGAATAATCCATTGGAAATTTGGAGTGTAGAAAACAGACTTTATAGTCTGAGGGGTCAAAATGGATAGAGTTTTCAGATCATTGCAGCAGAGATGAGAAAGGTGTGTCAAAAGAAAACTCAGGAAATCTGCACAGGGTCACAACGCTTCAACTGAATACCAATCATCCAACATGTGTGAAGAAATTAGTTAAGTCTATGGAAAGAATAATATAAAAGCATTAATGGTGTTAAGAACATGGCTAATGCCTTAGGCTGGATTCCCTAGAGTACAAAACCAGTGATGTTTAGTTCTTTTGGTACAGTGACTCTGCTGTATACGTATTCCATTTTTGGGGGTGCTTCCTGAATTGTTGAATATTTTGTTCACAGAATTTTTCAATATTGTAATTCACAGCCTGATTTTGTTCTTCAGTTCTTTCAGATTAAGATATGCTGAGCTATCCTGGGGGCTGTTTCCTCTTTGTTGCCCTATGGGTGGAGTTGTTCTATGTGATGGTCTCTTATTTGCCCTTAGTGGGTGGAGATCTTCTACCCATACTAGATTGAGAAGGATCTTTTGTAGAGCTGGGCTTCTTTTTATGTATTCTTTGAGGTTTTCCTTGTCTGGGAAGACTCTTACTATTATCTTAATAGATAATTTGGCAGGGTAAAATGAGCAGCCTATATTAAGGGCTCAAGTAGAAGGCAAATGTTTTGAGACTGATGATGGCAACAAATGTACATATGTGCTTGACACAATGGATGGATGGATGGATTGTGATGAGAATTGTATGAGCCCCCAATAAAATGATAGTTTTAAAAAAGATATGCTGAACATATTCTTCCCTTTTGATTTTCTAACTTATTATAATACTTTATTTTGTCTTCTCAAGAAGTCCTTCAGAAGTTTCTGCCACAAGCCACCCAGTACAACAAACTAACAGAGAAGTCAGTTTTTTGTAGTATTATGTACCTCACTTCCTGCTTTGGAGTTGATGTCAACTCATAACCACCCTATAGGACAGGGTAGAACTGCCCCTGTGAGTTTCTGTGATGGTAACTGTTTACAGGAGTAGAAAGTCCTGTTTCTATACTAGCTGTTGGTTCTGAACTGTCAACCTTTCAGATTGCACCCCAATGCAGAACCACTACTCCATCAGGGTTCCTCGTATATACAGAGATGTATTTACATGTCAAAATGGCTGATACATTTGTAGAAGCAGGTGGTTTTTAATCTAGGTAGGTTAAAAGTCCATAACATTGCAGTTATGGTACCAGTGATGTGGCGACACCTTGCAGACTTGGAGCTGTATATGCTTTAGACCATCGCCCAATATATTGCAAACATTTCTCTAATATGCAGGATTCATGGGCCCAGGAAATGAGGAGTGGAAAAGGGAGTGGAAGAACTCACTATTACTCCTAATTATCCACTTAGAGCATTTTTGCATACTGTCCCTGAAAACCTGTGCTCTTCAGGCCTTGATGTTTTAGTTCTAATGGGAGGAATATTCCCCACTGGTGACTCAGCACTGATTCCATTGAATTGGAAGTTAAGCACGTGTTCTGGCTAGTTTGGACTCCTTGTATCTCTGGATGAACAGACTAAGAAGAGTGTTATTGTATTAGGTCGTGTGATTGATCCTGATTATGAAGGTGAAATTGGATAAGAATTGCACAATGGAGGTAAAGAAGAAAATGCCTTGACTCCAGGAGACTAGTAAGATCATGGATTGTTGGTTTGTCTTTCTGTCTAATAAATTGAGGTAACTGATCCAGGGTATCTTTTCATTATAAGTGTATGTTTTAAGGGAAACTCATAAATGCACTAATGTGATTGACCAGACAGGATAAAGTCCGGACATGAAATTTACCATATGGCTTTGGATTGGCAATGTTAGCATACCTTTATCTTATACATAAATATACATATCTATAATAAGGGCACATGTTATGGCATTTGCATTGTGTTTATATGGAGAAAAGACTGTTTATTTTTTTAACTAATTATCTCTCAAGAAGTTGATACAAATTAGCAACCTTCGTAATAGTAGCCAAGTCTACATTTGGATGTAAGAAAACTTTGCCTGTATGCAAACAGTTAAATCTCCTGAAAAAACTGCTCTCCAAAATGCAAGACTAGTATTATATGAAATAAAATGTTTGACTCTTAATAGTATAAAGGGTTCTAGTATTTTTTTCACAACAATTTTTTAAAATTATTTTATTGGGGGCTCGTACAATTCTCATTACAATCCATACGTACATCCATTGTGTCAAGCACATATGCACATTTGTTGCCCTCATCATTCTCAAAACATTTGCCTCCCACTCTAGTCCCTAATATCAGTTGCTCATTTCCCCCCTCCCTCCCCACTCCCCCTCCTTCATGAACCCTGCATAGTTCATAAATTATTATAGTTTTGTCATAAGTTACTCTGTCCGATGTTTCCCTCTGCCCTCTTCTCTGCTGTCCACCCCCCAGGGAGGAGGCAATACTTAGATTCTTGTAATTGGTTCCCCCTTTCTACCCCACATTCCCTTCACCCTCCAGACATCGCCCCTCTCACCACTGGTCTTGAAGGAGTCATCTATACTGGATTTCCTGTATTGACAGTTGCATTCTGTACCAATGTACATCCTCCGGTCCAGCCAGATTTGTAAGGTAGAATTGGGATCATGATAATGGGGGGTGGGGAGCATTAAAGAACTAGAGGAAAGTTACATGCTTCATCGTTGTTACCCTGCACCTTGATTGGCTCGTCTCCTCCCCACAGCCCCTCGGTAAGGGGGTGTTCAGTTGCTCACCAATGGGCTTTGAGTCTCCACTCTGAACTCACCCACCTTTACAATGATATGATTTTTTGTTCTTGGATGCTTGATACCTGATCCCTTTGACAGCTCGTGGTCACACATGCTGTTGTGCTTCTTCCATGTGGGCCCTGTTGCTTCTGAGTCAGTTGGCCACTTGTTCACCCTCAAGCCTTTAAGATCCCAGATGCTATATCTTGATAGCTGGGCACCATCAGCTTTCTTCACCACCTTTGCTTATGCACACTTTTGTCTTCTGTGATCGTATCAGGAAGGTGGGCACCTGCTGATCTGATTTTTAGTTCTTTGATGTCTGATAACTGGTCCCTCCTGCACCTCATGGTCAGACAGGCTGGTGTGCTTCTTCCATGTGGGCTTTGATGCTTCTAAGCTGGACGGCTGCTTGTTTCTTTTCAAGCCTTTAAGACCCCAGATGCTAGATCCCTTGATAGCCAGACACCATGTGCATTGTTAATGACTTCTCTTTTATTTAGTTTAGCACTTCTGGAGAGGTGGAACCAATATTAAAGTTATTCATGAGAAATCTCCCAGTTTCACCCCCACCTAAATGTGTCCCTTTTCCTTGATATCTTCAACTGACTATATAAAGACATAGCTGAAGTATCAGACCAATTTTGTTAACAGGACATATGATACTTATAGTTATTTCATTCTAATTGGAAAAAATAAATGTATAATAGTTACTGCCAATTCCTTAACCAGAAAACTGATATGATACTAATAAAGTACATTAATATCAACTATTTTGTTACTAAAGGAATCCTGGTTATATGTAGGTCACTTGTTGGGCTACTAACCACAAGGTCAGTAATTCAAAATCACCAACAACTCCATGGGAGGAAGATGAGGATTTCTACTTTGTGAAAATGCACCGTCTCAGAAATTCACAGGGGCTTATATACTCTGTTCTACAGGGTTGCTATTAGTTGGAATCAACTTAATGGCAGAGACTGAGTGACTTTTTAAATAAACATTAGCCTTTACTCTAAGGCAGGGGTATGGATCTATTTTCTGCCAAGGACCAATTGGGTATTTATAATATCATTCTTGGACCATACTGATCAAACATTTAATTTACTCACCCCTAATGTGATGAGTGGAACAGCTTTTCTTTAATGAGGTATGTGATTTTAGATATGATTGATCATTTCATGGGCCTTATTACAGCCTGCAATCTGAAAGTTCCATAGCCCTGCTCTATAGATGTCCCAATGGAATAGCAACCAAGTAATCACTCCAATGTGGACCTAGTCCACACTTAACCTTTCCCAAAAAGATCACTGAAAACTGTGTGCAAAATCTAGGCATAGGAAAAACAGCAGATGGTGTCCATCATGCAGAGGAAATTACACCCATAGCCTTAAAGCTTGTCCTAAGTGATGCCACCTTCAAAGGGAAATTGGAATAAAGTCCATTCAGATGAAAGCACAGCCTCCTATGTGTGAAACAAGAATTTCATGCAATTCCTTAACTAAGAAGAGAGATTTTATTTGAGTTAAAAGTCAGTACGTATAAATAGGACAGTCTGAAAATTGTGATGTGAGTCTAGAATATATATTGCATATTAAAGCTATATTTTCTAACAGAACTCTCTCTAACCTTTTTATTGACCTACCTATATATTCTATAAGAAATATTTTCTTTGCAGTCAGGTATATGCATTGAGTGTATGCTCAGAGGTTCTTGACATAGCATTATGGCATATCTTCTTTATAATGTACTCCAGGGAAAGACAAGTCTGAAAACAGTTTGACTAAACGGTTCTTAGAAAAATGTAGCCTACCCTTGTCATAAGACTACCCTATAATTAGCCAAAAGGTATATATGTTCTCAATTATATCCCCATCACTGATTAGGTAATCTCACATATATGTTATCAACCATTCCTTATTAAGTCTCTATTCTTAGGTATCCTATTTTCAACTTTCCTGCTTATTTTTCAGTTAATCATGAATTTGTAGCTTTAACTGCATAAGAATGCTTGCTTTTTTATTGTTCTGTGGAACGGCCATCGTAAATAAGTTAATTAAGCCATTTTCCTGGAGTTATCCATCACTGGATTTTCAACAAATAATTTAATCTTATTTTTACAGTGTGTACATCTTCAGTTTAGAGCAATATTATGTGATAAGGTCATACTTTAGTCTGAGTTCTCTCCAAACCAAAACCAAACACTGCCATTGAGTCTATTTTGATTTGTGGCAGCCCTATAGAATAGGATGGAACTTCTCCTGTGGGTTTCTTAGACTGTAGCTCTTCAAGGGAGTTGAAAGCCCCATCTTTCTCCCTTGAACTGCTGCCCTTGTGGTTAGCAGCCCAACTCAAAACCTTTACACCATCCAGGGTCCTCTGGGTTCTATAGAAGAACAAAATGAGTGAATTGTATATTAATATTTATAGAGAGAAATTTACTTTAATAAAATGGCTCATGTAAATATATTGGTTGACAAGTCACACATTTGTGAATCAGGTGACAGTTTGAAAATTCTACTCACTCATGTGTTTTTCCAGGGTTTATGAATCTATAGGTTATGTGGCATGCCAGTGACTTCTGAAAACTTCTGTCCAAAAGATGAAATTAAGGAAATAGCAAGAGGGCAGGGTCCAAAAGGAAATAATCTTTGATTGAACATCTGTTTATATATTGGAGTCTGGCCACAACCCCAAGGAAAACCTTCTTTCAACTGATTGGCTGGCACATCAGCTCACAAAATGGAAGAGTCATAGTCTGCCCAAACCTGAGAAGTATAGCCTAGTTAAATTGACATGTAACATTAACCACCACAGATGAGAATTTCACAATTATATTATTCCTTTTAAATGCATAATCTATAATATATTCAGAAATGGTAGAAATATTTTATCAGGGTAATTTTTTTGTGTCATTTTGAGGATATTTTACCACCTTAAGCTGTTTTATGTTTTAGTGTTGTCTTGGCATGGTTAGAAGTAATTTTCATTTTATCAGAAATGCAAAATTATTTTTGAAAAAACGTTTGCATGTTTTCCTGTGGGAGTTAACATGTCAACTTGTGGTAGTTATTTCATGTCAACTTGAAGATATATAATAGTGTAGGGGTCGTAGCCAATCTGTCAATTAGGTAACATCCTGATGGTGCCTCCTTGTGTACATGGCCTTCTCATAAAGAGGGCCCTGTGAATCTCCCCTGCTCCCCTGCTCCCTGCTCCTATCCTGCTGGCAGACCTTGGTCACTAAGCCATGGAGATGTTTGTTACCATCATCATTGGATCCACCCGTCTTTGCACCACCAACTCATGAAATTCCAGCATTCTGCATCATTGCTTGTGACTACGTGATTTTGAAGAGGGACTTGTGAACTATTTTTGGACTTACAGACTTGAGTTAGACTGGGTTGGGATTTTTTTCCCCAATGTATAATTACTTCTTGATATAAAGCTCTTTTTTACACATATATGAGTGTCACTGGATTTGTTTCTTTAGTAAACCTGGCCTAACACATTATGGTACAAGGAGTGAGGTTCTAGAGAAACAAACCATGAGGACAGAGAGTGGATGGTTTTCTGATCCCTGCCTTATGGTAGTTTTTCTTCTTTGGCTAGCCAGAGATCAGATAGGGCCAAGCTGTTTACTTGTTTTCTGTAAAGGACATGGAATATCAAGGGTTTGATTCCTAAAATTTGTCTTTGACTATTCCTAACTGAAGTGACAAAAATGAATGTGATAAATGCACATGTTGAGCTCAGGGGGCAAAGTTGCTTCTTGAAATTATCTGTGGCCATGATGATTAGTCAAAATAGCTGACAAAAAGCCTGGCCCTGGCTTGATGCAGCAGAGGTGTAAGGCCATATTGCATATGTGTGGGATAATTTAAATAAGAAAGGATTTAATTTGACGGTTTTAAGAGTATGTTTAGGATCTGGCTGTACTGGGATTATAATGATTTCTTCTACTAATCATTAATTATATAATGTGTGAAAGAAATTATTATTGGGAAATATGAGGTGAGACTTTGTAAGACCACTGCCTTCAGGCATTAAATTGGTTCTGTTAAATGGGCATAGGACATTCTTGGGAAGAAATCTTAGAAAAGGTAGGTCCCACGCAGTGTCTTAAGTGCTCTTGACATTTTCATTTGAAGAGACTTGCTGTTGGCAGACTGAAGAGAGAAAAACAAACCAAATAAAGGAGCCATTTGGCCTTTTAAAATTTTGAACTTGTGGTTTGTACCTGAAGCTAGAAGGATTTGGAGCTATGAAGGATCTCTCCTCTCTAGTACTTAATGTTAAAAGGAGCCTGCAGGCAGCCTGAAATGCTCACTAGGTTACCTCTTGGATCCACTTGTTGAGTGGAAGGGGGAGAAATGCAGCAATAGCGATAAGGCATGAGTCTGGCAATTGACATCCATGAGCCTGGATCACAGGGACTAGAGGAGATATGAGAGCAGATTAGCTAGTCTGAAGTTTATAAAGAGCTGAGTGGAACCTGAGCTTATGGCATTATCTAGCCCAAGGGACCTGGAGTTGTTGAAAATTTGTGAAGAATCCATTGACAAGAGGTGAGGTGGCCTATGAGCACCCTAGTGAGGTTAAGTGAGGCAGCCCACATTGAGTTGACCAGAACCTGATTCAATGAAGATACAATTTTTGAACCTGTTAATTAGTGCATATTGCTGCTAACTTTATGGATGGCCTGTCCTGATTTGACTTTGCTTATGGATGTAGACTCACAAGGTTCCAACTGGAATGAAGATTCTTCACATCAGAAAACATGCTTTTCACCTCAGAGCACTGCATTGATAGAAGGTATAGCAAAAACTGGATACCCAAAGCGGTGGGGAGTGGGGGGTGGGGAGTAAAGGTAAGAACTGGCTGGCTTACAAACTCTAAAAAGTTGAGGGAATATGTTTATGGGATTATAGGATTATGGTGTGTTTATATAACTGCAGTTTTTAGCCATAGATTATTTTTAGTTCACTTATAGAATATTATATTTCAATAAGGCTGGTGCATTTGATTTGTATGCATTTTAGTTGTATTTTACTATTGTCTTTCTTTTAAAAAGTATGTATGGTTAAGGAGTTGAGTAAGGTTTCAAGTTGACCAGGGTGGTCTGTGTTTCATGTCATCTTGAAGATAAATATATAAATGTAGGAGTTTTATTCAACGTGTCAATCAGGTCCACAGTCTGATGTTGCTTCCCTGTGGGCGTGGACTTCTCATAAGGAGGGCTCTGGGAACCACCTCCTTCTCTCTCTGCCTTCATATTCCTGCTGGCAGGCCTCTCTGACACATGGGAGCTCCCTGAAATGTGTCTACCACCATTGGATCTACAGGACTCTGCACACACCAACCTGTGATATACTTGCATCCTGTATCATTGCTTGTGACTGCAAGATTTGGAAGAGGGACTTTTGGAATAGTATTGGACTTAGAGACTTGACTTGGATTGGGCTGGGATGTTTTCATGATATATAATTACTTCTTGACATAAAGTTCTTTCTTACACATGTATGAATGTCACTGCATTTGCTTCTCTAGTCAACCCAGCCTACCTGGGACTAACATATATTTACTATTTCCATGCTCTCTTTTCTTTTTTTATGACATGTGTTAGGCATTGTTTTGTCTTTATGAATGTTACGGAAATTTTCCCTTATCTCCAACGCTCATTGTTTTAATAACGTTCAGTCACTTAAGCTTTTAATTTGTACAGATCAACAATTCATATATTGTGGTATGAAAAGCTGACTTATACATGTATAATTTCCTTTTCTCAACATTGTTTTAAAGTCTATACCACTGGTTCAAATAAGAACACTATATATTGGATTACTTTATGCCCTAGAGGGATGATTTATGTTTTCTAATATAACTATGATGATGTCTCTAAAATGGACCATAGATGTAGCCCTAATCTAAGAACAAATAGTTCTTATGACATGGCCCTACTTAATATTCACCCTCATGAAACAATCACTGAAGATATGGGCAGTAGAGCAAAGTGTATTGAAGAAATAAGATGATACCTGGCTATCAGTAAGAATAGTGTCTGGGGTAATAAACACTTGTTTTAAAACAAACCGACATCTAAATGAGGAGTCACCAAATCCACATGGAAAAAAAACACACCAACCTGTGTGATCCAAGGGTTGTAAATAATAAAAATCCAAATCTGGATGAGGGAATCAAATCAGAGCTTAAATTCTGGACACTTGTTTTGCAGAAAGCCATGGATGACAATGGAAGCCCCAAATTCATTTACAGTGTCCCCATGTGAATTATACCTCTTGTTAATCTTCTTTGACCATAACTCCAGGATGTCAATAGCCCTGATATCAAACAGGGAGTACTGTAAAGTCAATTTTAGAATAATTAGTTAGGTTAAAATGTATCACCTTATCATCTGATTTTCCTTTTGATACATTTATAATTTGTTCCAGATTTTAATATTCTCTGCTTTGTTTTCAATTAAGGTTTTCCTCTGTTTCATTTTTTCATTTTTGCTAGCTATTCTTTGTCTCTCATTTTTGTTTTGTATGCTTTCTTCAGTGTATGAAATCCAGGATAACAAATATGAAGCGACAGTAACTGGATTAATAATTACCTAGGGGCATTACAGAGGAAGTCTGGGGAAAATGGGGAGCTAATAATAATGACTACAAGAAAGAAGAAATTGTTCTAAAATTCATTGTGGTGATCATTGCACAGCTTTGCTTAAAATGATTGAATAATTGTGATGTTATCTGAATTGTATACCAATAAATCTATTTTTAAAAGACATGCAAAAGTGCATGTTACCACTATTCTAATTTGATATTGTACTTCAATTTTCAGGAAGAGAAAAAACCCCACAAGAAACAGAGAAAAAGGGAATCCAAATAAGGAAAGAAGAAATAAAACTATTACTATTTTCAGGTGATATCTGTATTAGTCTAGTTACTTTAGAGAAACAAATCCACAGCAACTCATGTATAAGAGAGTTTTAAGTAAAGAAAGTGTGGATCATGAAAACATCCCAACCCAATGCTGCCCAAGCCCACAAGTCCAACATTAACCTATTAACCCAACACGAGTCCACAAAGTCCTCCACCTCACAAAACAGAGGCAATGATGCCGACTGCAGGAGGAAAGCTGAGTCAGTGAACGAATAAGCATCTCAGCACTAGCAGGGGTCTCCACACTGCTGCTCCAGCACCCAGGGCTGCATCCGGATGGGTCTATGTGGCTTCTCCTTGGGGATGTCTTGTAGGAAGTCAATCTTGCAAGCTGAAGCAGGGAACTGCTAAGGCAGCTGCACCCTGGTGCGACCACCACAAAGCAAGAGACCCAAGTACTCGAAAGGCGAGGCTCACCACCCATTTATCCCTCTGCCTTTCAATTAGCCCCACATGTGATTATCGGCCAGCTTGGCACAATTAACTAACTCTATCCACCCCTTGCCAACGTGGCACCTGTATATAATTCTTAGCTTCACAATTGCAATTAAGTAACACCTATACATTAACCCGATAATCCTGTGAATTTTTTCCTCTACCTATGAAAGTTTGTAAGCCAACCACTTCATGCCTTTATCTCCCCCAATTTTGGGTATCCAATTTATATACTGCCTACTTACATCAACCCAGTTCTCAGAGAAGACAGTCATGTTTTTCGACATAAAGAAATCTTCATTCCAGTTGGAACCTTGTGAAGTGCATCTATAAGCAAAGTCAAATCCAGACAGGCCATCCATAAAGACAGCAACAATATGCACCAGTTCACAGGCTCAAAAATCTCCAGTTGGTCGGGTTCTGGTCAACTCAATGTGGGCTGCCTCACTCAGCCTCCACAGGGTGCCTATTGGTCGCCTTGCCTTAGACCATGGGCTCTCACCAACTCAACAAGCCTAGCCCCCTCAGGCTAGGTCATGAAACTTAGACCAGTCAACCCGCTCTCGTCTTCTCCTTTTCCCTCTGTAAACCAAGTCCACAGGTGTCAGTGGCCAAACTCAACCTGTCTCTTTATTGCTGCATTTCTCCCACTTCCACTCAACAAGTAGATCCAGGTGGTCACCTACCAAGCATTTCAGCCTGCTCACAGGCTCCCTTTAACATTCAGTTCCAGAGAGGAGTTTTCTTCATGGTTCCAGAATTTTTTCCAGCTACTGACAAAGACTACTGGTTCCTGAGAACTCCAAAGCACTGGGTGGGGCATATATTTTCAAAGTTTTACAGATATGGCCTAAACCCATTTAAAGATCAAATTTTAATGACTGAAGCAAGTGGACTTACAAACTTTTGATTTTCCTACTTCCCATATTTTCCCCAGAAAAGCAACCAAGTAAATAGTGTGGGTTTATCTGACCTCTGGTTAGACAAAGATGGAAAACTTCCAGGAGGGAGAGGTCAAATAAACATGTACTCGTTATCTTATGATTTGTTTCTCCAGTACCCCACTCCCAAGGTACCATAACTGATTTAATGAGCCATTTATCCCTCCGCCTTTCAATTAGCCCCACATGTGATTATCGGCCAGGTTGGCACAATTAACTAACTCAATAGTCTATAAAACAAAGTTCATAGAAATTCCACAAGGAAGTTATGGAAGCTAATAGAATGATTCAGCAAAGTAGAAGAATAGAAGATCAACACTGAAACAGTTGCATTGCTGCACTCTAACAAAGATAATTCCATAAATCGAAATCAAGAAAATAGTACCAGTTACTATAACCCAAAATGATAAAAGTATACATAATTATGCATGTGAAAGACTTATGTAAAGGAAACTATACAACCTACTGGAACAAAATGAAAAACCTAAGTGTTTTTTTGTTTTTTTTTGAAGCATGCTTATTGATGGAAGACGTAATATTGTTAACTTGAAATACTTCCCAAAGCAATAAATAGATGTAATGCAATTCCAATACAAAATGCAACAGCACTCTCTAATTAAATTGGGGGGGGGGGTATTATCATGAACTTCACACGGAAAAGAAAAAAAGCAAAACATTCATAAGAGTAGCAAAATTACAGTTATGAAGTAGCAATGAAAATAATTTTATGGCTGGGGGACACCACAACATGAGGGACTGTATTAAAGGGTCACAGCATTAGGAAGGTTGAGAACAACTGCTATAGAACTGTATATCTTTACAGGAGCAAACAGCCTCATCTTTGACTCACAGAACAACTGTATTTTTGCACATGTAAAACTTACAGTTAGCAAACCAGGATTTTTTTTTACAAGTGAAATTTCAGTTTATTTTTCAGATTACACACACAAATGTTAACCACATTTAAAAACATTTTGTCTTTCAACCTCACTTCCTTTTATTACAAATTGTCACTAAGAAAATGACTTTCATAACCTCATCGTTCTTTTTAAAAAAAATTATTTTATTGAGGGCTCACACAATTCTCATCACAATCCATACATACATCCACTGTGTCAAGCACATATGTACATTCGCTGCCCTCATCATTCTCAAAACATTTGCCCTCCACCTCAGCCCTTAATATCAGTTGCTCATTTTCCCCCTCCCTCCCCATCTCCCCTCACTCATGAATCATTCATAATTCACAACTTACTATAGTTTTGTCATAAATTATACTGTCCGACGTCTCTCCCAGCCCTCTTCTCTGCAGTCCCTCCCCCAGGGAGGAGGCAATACCTAGATTCTTATAATTGGTTCCCGCTTCCCACCCCACATTCCCTTTACCCTCCAGGCCTCGCCCCTTTCACACCTGGTCCTGAAGGAGTCATCTGTCCTGGATTCCCTGTGTTTCCAGTTGCTATCTGTACCA
>NW_022103940.1:794190-835839 GCF_000313985.2 Echinops telfairi
GTTCTTTGATGTCTGATAATTGATCCCTTCTACAGCTCATAGTCAGACGGGCTGGTGTGCTTTTTCCATGTGGGCTTTGATGTGTCTCAACTAGATGGCCGCTTGTTTGTCTTCAAGCCTTTAAGACCCCAGACGTTATATCTTTTGGTAGCCAGGCACCATCAGCTTTCTTCACCACTTTTGCTTATGTTCACATTTTTCTTCAGCAATTGAGTCGGGAAGGTGTGCATCCTCGAATGCCACTTTAATAGAACAAGTGTTCTTGCCATGAGTAAGTGCTTGAGTGGAAGCCCAATGTCCATCTGCTGCCTTAATACTAAACCTATAAATATATGCATGTAGATGTGTTTCCCCACACTCTTATATAAATTTACTTACATATGTACATCCCAGTCTTAAAACCTCTATACATACCTTGTGTCCCCTAGTTCTCTCCTCTATTTCCCTTTACTTTCCTCTTGTCCCACTATCATGCTCAGCCTTCATTTGGGTTTCAGTGTTTTCTCTCAGTTACATTGCCCTTGCTTAATCCCTACCAGGCCTTTCCCACCCTCCTTGCCACTGTTTTTGGATCACTTGTTGCTCCCCTGTCCCTTGGTTGGTCAGCACCACCTCCTTATCCCCTCCTCCCCCTCTTCCATGTCCCCCTGGAAACACTGGTCCTGTTGTTTTCTCCTCTAGACTATTCATCTAGATAGATCTGTAGAGATAATAGTATGCATCAAAAACAAAGCCATAGCAAGATAGGCGATCAGTGAGAACATAGCAATGGCAACAAAAAAGGAAACCAATTACCCATAGAAGAATAAATTAATTAAAACATTTTTAAGCAAAAAGAAAAACCTGTAAATAGATCAAGGTCTGATTTTTTATCTCTAGGCGTGTCCTTCAGTCCTTCAGTCAGGACTGCTGGGGTACCATGCTCTGGCCCCAGAGTCTGTCCTTTGTACTCCTTCGGGGGCTCTCTGCTCTGCTCCCACAGTTGCTCTGCCGCACGCTTTTTGTGGTTTGCCTCGGTGTCTCAGGGTCAGTCTGGGCCAGTCCCGACACTGAGTCTCCAGTGTTGCCCCCCTTAGAGCCCGGGGCCATCAAGGGATGGCATGTCTCGTGGTGGGATCAGCCATATTGTCCACCCTGTCCATCTGCTGTTCAGAGCAGGGATGTTGTCCTCCAGGCCTGGTAAGTCAGGATGTGCTCCATTCTCTCTTCCTCCCCCTAAGTGCTCCCATTTGCTCTGGTCAGACATGCCCCTCTCCCCTAGCTGCAGCTTCATTGCCACCCTCTCAAGTAAATTCCTCTGGGGGGAGGGGCAGTTGTCCCCATAGCTGGCATGGGGGCCGAGCCCTCAGGCCCCTCCACTGGCTCCCCACTCCTTGCCAACAAGTTGCATTCATCTCACACTGGCTTTAAATCTAGTCCCTTTTTCCCTGTGGAGACACAAACAATACCCTTCCCTTGGGTTGGTCAATGCCCTATTCCCCAGGCACATATCCTATTTTTTTTCCTTTCCCCTTTCCTCCCTCCCTCCCCTTTGTGGTTGGCTACCCTATGTACCCCTGGATTTGGTCTGGCACCTGCCATACTACCACAGATTTTTAATCCATCCATCTGTTGATGGAAATTCGGGTTGCTTCCAACTCCTTGGGATTGTGAACTGTGCCCCAATGAACATTGGAGCGCAGATGTCTGGCCGTGGTTTGTTTTTGCCTTTTCTGGGTATATGCCCAGTAGGGAGATTGCTGGGTCATATGGTAACTCAATTTCCATCTGTTTGAGAAATCACCAAATCGATTTCCATAGTGGCTATACATATCTACAGGTCCACCAGCAGTGGATGAGAGTTCCTGTCTCACCACAGCCCATCCAACACTTGTTATTTTCTGATTTTTTGAATTGGGCTATCTTTGAGGGTGTAGTAAACCTGTATTTAACCCCCTGTGTTACCAGGGATTTATGTAAATAAGAGAGACATTGAAAAGCCGGAGCATCATATTTCCTAATCTCAATGATGAGATCCCATAATTGTAATAAAAAATTCAGATACTGGTTCAATGTCAGATACACAGAACAAGTGAATAGATTTGGAATCCAGAAATTAATCCATCTATTCATAGGCACCTGGTCTCTGACAAAAGATCAAAGTCCATTTAGTAGTATAGAACCTGTCTCTTTAAAAAATTGTGGTATCAAAATTTGATATCCATAAACATAAAAATGAAACAGGATTCATACCTCACACTATACACAAAGGCTAACAAGGAATATATCAAAAACCTACATGTTAAAGCTCAAACTATACAGTTCATGGGAAATAAAATAAGAGTAAAACTAGAAAACATACATTTTGGTACATATGCTATAGCCAATACAAATCTAAATGGATAAATGACAAAGGAAAATTTTGATAATTGGCACCTCCTAAAGCTTAAATACTTATGCTTATCAAAAGAGTAAAATGACAACCTACAGACTAGATTCTGTGAGCAAAGTTCAAAATAAGATAGAAGGAATACACAGATTATATACCAAAAATACCTGGTCATCATTTAATCCTTTCAAAAGATAGTGTATGATCAAGAACCCATATTACTAAAGGAAGAAATCCAAGCTTCACTGGAGGCTTTAGTGAAAAATAAGGCTTCTGAAATTGATAAAATACAAATTGAAATGTTTCAACAAGCTGATGAAGCACTGGAAACACTCAGCTATGCCAAGAACATCGACCATTTATTGTAAGAAATTAATGATTGTGCGAATTTCCATAAAAGGTGACCCAACAGAATATGAAAACCATATCATGAATGTTACATGTGAACAAAATTTTCCGGAAGATAATTCAATAATGGCTCTAGCAATACATCCAACATACAAATCAGCTGCCGAAGAGAGTATGACATGAAGAACATAAGTGCCATCAACTCAATGCTGACTCATACCCATTCTGTAAGACAGCGTAGAACCGCCCTAGTGAGTTTACAGAACTGTCACTCTTCACAGGAGTCAAAAGCCTCTTCTTTCTCCCACAAAGCATCTTGTGCTTTTGAACTGTTGACCTTATGGTTAGCAAGCCCAATTCGAAAGCACTACAGCACCAGAACTCCTTAAAGGGAACATTACACGGTTTAAAATTAGAAAAGTGTGCATCGATTTTGTATCATTTTGCCATGTCTATCTAGTATGTATTCTACATAAATAATTGGGGAACATAGAATCTATGATGAAGAATGAAGCATTGCGATTTGAGTAATACTTATTGACAACTTGCAATATGCAGGTGGAACAGTCTTGCTTGCTGAAAGTAAGGACTATTTCAAACATATACTGATGAAAATAAAATACTACAAGTTGCAGTATGGAATAAAACTCCATGTAAAGTAAACAAAATTTATCGAAACCTAACCAATATACAACATCACTATGAATCCAGAATAGATTGAAATTGTTAAGGATTTCATTTTGCTCTGATCCATTCTCAAGCTTATGGAAGCAGAATTCAAGAAATCAAATGTTGTATTATTCCATGGTGCAAATATTCTTTAAAGCAAGGAAGAGCAAGGATCTCACTTGTGTGTCTGACCCAAGCCATGGTATTTTCAATCACTTCATATGCACCTGAAAGCTGGACAATCAATAGGGAAGATTTCAAGAGAATTAATGTATTTTAATTTTGTTTTTTTTTAAGAATGCCAAAAGTACAGAATGCTGGAAAAAACAAGTGTTTACTGAAAGAAGAACACCCAGAATGGGATCACAAGGATGCTGAGACTTCATGTGTTTTCTTTCATATGCTTTGGACATGTTGTCAGATGAGAACAGTCCCTGTAAAAGGACACATGCCTGATAAAGGAGAGGGTCAGTGAAAAAGAAGATCCTAAATAGAATGAATTGACTTAGTGGCTATAAAAATGAACTCAAACATAACAATTATGAAGTAGGCACAGAACCAATCATTGTGTGCTTCATTGTTTGGTATGAGTAGGAACTTTGTGGCCATCACCCAACAACAACACCGGATGGAGTAAAAAAGAAATCTTTGACAATTACAAGTTTGCTAAGGCTTTTATCTCTAAAATATATAGAAAACATAAAAAAATCAATAACAGAAAGCATCTAATTTGAAAAATGGGCAAAGGCAGTGGACAGACTCTTCATCAAGGAGGACATTTAGGTGTCTTAAAAGAACATGAAAAGATTATCTCAATCTTCCTAATGCCACGACCCTTTAATATAGTTTCTCATGTTGTGCTGACACCCAACCATAAAATTATTTTTGTTGCTACTGTAATTTTGCTACTGTTATGAATTGTAAAATAAATATCTGATATGCAGGATGTATTTTCATTGTTACAAATTTAACATAACCACAGCTGTATATTAAAAAAAAACAATCAACATCCAGAGTAAGTTCCCATGGTACAGATATATTTTTTTGCAGTAGTTGATGATTTTTAAGTACATGATTTTAAATTTACTCAGTAATTATAAGTCATGAAGTGTCATTTTTACCTCCAATACTGCTGCTTTCAACACAGTAGCTGCTTTTAACAGTGTAGCTTCTTTCAACACAGCAGCAACTTTTTACACAGTAGCTGCTCTCTATACATGTGTGACTGGTCGCATAAGTACATTATGGTACCTACCCTGTCATATACACCTGTATTTGTATGGAGCGTATGTGATGGGGTTGGCACGATGATGTCATCACACCGGGTACTCCTTTGTGGTTGTATCTGCATGTGGGTGGACCAGCCTGGAGACAGATAGAAGAGCGGTGTCTCGGTTCCTAAGACCATCAGAAATATGTGTTTTCCAATGGTCTTAGGCGACCCCTGTGAAAGTGTCATTTGACCCCCAAAGGGATCACAACTCACAGGTTGAGAACCACTGCTCTAAATCAGTAGCAACCATACAGATGCAACTCAAAACTATAATGGGATGCCACTTTACCCTTGCAAAAATATGGCATTAAGAAAAAAGAAAGAAAGACAGAAAATAGCAACAAATGCTGGTGCGGTATTGAGCAAACTGAAATGTTTATACACTGTTGGTGGGATTGCAAAATGGTATATTCACTATTGATGATTGCATAGTATTTCCTCAAAAAGCTTGAACAATGGATCCCGTTCATGGATATATAGTCTAGAGCAGTTGTTGTCAACCTTCCTAATGCCGTGACCTTTAATACAATTTCTCATGTTTTGGTGACTCCCCAACTGTACAATTATCTTCATTGATACTTCATAACTGTCATTTCCCACTGTTATTAATCAGGCGATCCCTGTGATAGGGTCGTTTGACCCCCAAAGGGACCTCCATGCACAGGTTGAGAACCACTGCTCTAGCGATATAACAGCATAGACATTACGATATTACAAATAGACATATGCACACCTATCTTTATTGTAGCATTAACAAACAAAGAAGAAGGAAACAATCTAGTGACCATAAATGGATGAAACACGAAAAAATTGTGATTCTTATAATGGAATACTATGCAACTATGAAGGATAATGATGAGTTTCCAATGGTATAACATTGGTTAATCAGGAGGAAATTATACTGAGTGAAATAAACCAATCACAAAAGATAAAATTTTATTATCTAACCTTTATAAAAAGTCTATACATACAGTAAGTTATATTGCTTGATGGTTATCAGGAAGAGGAGGGCAATGGGATGGTATCACTCTGTAAATGGTATATACTTGTTATTTGGGGTGATGAGAAAGGCAATACCGAGTATGAGTGAAATTGGTACAATTTGATCAAGGTAAATGAAGTCACCTTTATGTAGGCATAAGGGACAATTTTATTTAATTCTGTAATACACAATTTAGTAATAATATTGATAAAGACACAAAAATATTCTATGGATACATGAGTAGATATGTAGAGACAATGGTACTTCAAAATTTTCATTTAAAAATTACATTATCTTTTAATTTCAATTTTCCACACACTTTTTTAGTCCCTTTATATATGCATGCATAGGAAGGCATATATAAGTACATGAATGTTCATACATAGGTGCATCTATGGGTATATCCTTGTATATATTTGTGAAATATATTATATTATGAATAAAGCACATAGAGACACAGTTATGGAGTTTTCCTAAGCATATCTAAATTGGATACCCAAAATTGGGGGGATAAAGGCATGAAGTAGTTGGCTTACAAACTTGCATATGTGGGGGAACGTTTTCACAGGTTTATAGGATAAAGGTGTAGGTATTACTTAATTGCAATTGTGAGGCTAAAGAATGATGTACAGGTACCAAGTTGGCAAGGGGTGGATTGCGTTAGTTTATTGTGCCAACATGGCCGATAAACACGTGGGGTTAATGGAAGAGCGAAGAGATAAATGGCTCGGTGAGTCTCGCCTTTCTAGTTCTTGGGTCTCTTGCTTTGTGATGGTCAGACCAGGGTGCAGCTGCCTTAGCCAGTTCCCTGCTTCATCTGGCAAGGCGCACTTCCTGCAATACATCCCCGAGGAGAAGCTGCATGGGCTTACCCTGATGCAGCCCAGGGTGCTGCAACAGCCATGTGGAGAGCCCTGCCAGCGCTGAGATGCTTACACATCATTCCCTGCTTCCGCTTTCCTCCTGCAGTCGGCATCATTGCTTGTCTTTTGTGAGATGGAGGAGGCCTTTGTGGATTGGTGTTGGACATATGGGATGATGTTGGACTTGTGGGCTTGAGCAGCACTGGGTTGGGATTGTTTCTTGATGTGCACTTACCCTTTTTATAAAATTATCTCTTATACATGTGAGTTTCTGTTGATTTGTTTCTCTAAAGTACCCAGAAGAACACAATATCCAAACACCTCACATAATTGCTTCACTGAGTTAAAAGGCTTAGTTCCATAATATTTTGAGAGAGCTTGGTAAAATGGCTCATAAAGATAATGTTCTAATGTCCTGTTTTGGTGAGCAGCATCTGGGTTCATGAAAGCTTATGGACAGCCATCCTAAATACAACTATTTGTCTCTATTCATTTGGAACAAAAAAGAGTGAAGAAAAGAAAAATCTCAAAGAACAAACTAGCTCACAGAACTAATAACCTAAGTGAAATACAGCCTCATCTAATTGAGACCAGGAGAACTAGATGGTACCTGGCTATCACTGTCCAACCTCTCTGATTAGAGGCATAATAGAAGTTTTAGATAGAATAGGAGTCAAAGGTAGAACAAAATTCTATTCACTAAAATATGCCAAATTTACCACACCAAGAGAAATTAGAGGAATCCTTGAGATTATTACCCTAAACTATCCTTTAAATTAGTACTTAAGCTACTCTCTGAGGTCACCTTAATACTGACTTGTAATGTAAGCAATATCCCCCATAACTACTGTGTTCCCTTAGGTAATCAAGCAGTCAACATTTATCCTAAATCAATGATGAAGATTTAAAAGTGGACAAGAAAGAAAGATTAATGGAAGCAGAACAAATACAATGGAAATAATGGAAATGTTAATGTGCATAAAATATAACAAATACTACAAAATTTTTTTAATAAATTTCTTAAGCAGGAGCCTAAGTTCTTTTGAAAACTGTCACCTAAAAGGAAATGTATAGATAGATAGATAGATAAGATAGATAAGATAGATAGATAGATAGATAGATCGATAATAGAGATAGATAGAGATAGCTCTTAAAATGTACTATGAAATCAGAATTTAAATATTTTTCTGAATGTTGAAAGATTATGTGTATTCTAAGACTAGGAAAAAGTGTTGCACAGTTCCTTTACTCCACGAAATCGATAATGTTGAAGTTAAAGAATTATCTCTAATCTAGAATCAAGCTACTATGGTTCAGTTTGTACCCCACATCTTACATGATTAATGTGAGAATTAAGTCCATTAATATTTGCCAAAAACATAAAATACTTGATAGCTTATTGTACGTACAAAATTACTGATAGCAATTGCTATTATTAATTTTACTCTTTGTTGTTTTTCACTACATGCATGGAATAAGTTAATAAACACACAGAGAAATAACATTAAATTCCATATTACATCAGCACTGTACCTATTGGAATATAATTTTATTCAAATATATTTAAGAATAGAAATGTTTCTTTTAATACTATTTTGTTTATATATAGGTCTCACTGATTTACCTAAATAAGAAAAATAATTCTTTTCAAGATTTTTCAAACAAAACTATTTTGTTCTGTGGTGCTGGAAACATAATCAGTGGCACAGCAAATTGCTATATTTGGACTTCTATTCCAGATGCATTGAATCTATTTTTAAAAAAGCACTAAGGTAGGTAGATTGAGCAGGATGGCCAAATTTCAGATTATTAAAACCAAATATATTTTGCAAGATGGAATTTATGTATAAACTAATGATTTAACCAATTGTGTATACAGTTTTAGCTTGTACTCAGTATTACAATGTTCTCAAAGGTGGGTTGTTTTGTTTTGTTTTTATATTTCTCATTTTATTCTCAACTTTCATCAAAAATACATTCGTTGAATCAGCAAGGTAAAGTACAAAAACAAGACAACCAAACAAGCTTTTGACTTCTCATGTTGCTATTGGTGGTGTGGTGAAAGAAGCTTTGGACTGCTAACTTCAAGATCAGTGGTTCAAATCCACCATCTACTCTGTGGGAAAAAGATGAGGCTTTCTATATTTTAAAATATTTAGTTTCATGAACATTACGTTGTGTCATTATGAATTCAATATCATTGGGTTGTATTTGACATTTGTTTTCCCCTTTTTTTTTAATCTGTTACATTTATATTTGAAATTTAAACACTTTTACTGTTCTTTCATTTTTTTTATATGTCCTCCAATATCCATGCAGCTTTTTAATGTCACCAAAATGTATGCAACTATAAGGGACAATTTGTTTAATGTTATAATATATACTTTTGCAATAATTGTAATAAAAGCATGCTAGTAGATATTTGAACTAGTCGTCATTCCAGATATAATTTATTGTTATTGACAGAATTTATTATTTTAAAGATAACTTATAAAAACTAGAAGTAAATTTGAGATCATTTCCCTTGAACTATGTTCTCAATTCAGTATGTATATTTAGGTTATATAGTGCATTGTTTAATAAGCCTATTTTTTTAAAAAAAGCACTATGATTATCATTTGACAAATAGTTCTCACCTTTATAATATTACATTACATTTCATTACACTATATTATATACAAGAACTGAGTTAAATATGAACAATAAGAATCCTATTTAATATACTCTGTAAATAAGTTGGGAGCCCTGGGGACATAGTGGTTATGCAATGGCCTGTGATTCACAAGGTTAGCAGTTAAAAGCCACGGGGCTTTCTAAATCAGTAAAGGGTTATAGTCTCAGAAACACTGGGACAGTTTTACCCCATCTTATAGCGACACTATGAGTCACCATTTAGTCAATGGCAGTGAGTTTGGTTTGGCGTTTTATAAATTAGTGCAAATGATTGTGAAGAGAAATATAACATTGAGGATTAAATGAAACATGTATTTTGAAGCTCTCTTCAGTATAGGACAATTTCAGATAAATAACTGAAGAAAATCAAATGATGATAGAAAGTTTAACTGCAAATAATATCTTAGGGAAATGTTCAAAGAAAGCAGATGAATTGTCTTGCATCTCCTCAGTTAGGGTGATAGAGCCTAAGCACTTAACTTCTTTTGAAGATATTTTTCCCCCAGAGAGTTTTCAAATGAGAAATGCACTGAAAAGTGATAATAGGTGTTGCAAATATGAAGGAAAACTCTTCACTCATATCCTTAGCCACATATAAGCTTGTTTACTAGGTAATAGATAAAAAATATGCAAAATAAATCAATCGACTGTCAAAAGTTAAAGTTAGAAAGAAAGGGTGGAATAGAACTCAATCTTGAAATCTCAAAAGAGTAAAATATTAAAAGATTAAATAAATTCATTGATCCCTTTTTGAAAACTACATGTCATCAAGAAAGGAAATGAGTAAATTGTTTTCTTTGTGAAAGCCAATCTACTAAATTTTGCAAAACAATCATAACTTTATAATTGTGATAGATTTAAAATGTCTCTAATACTACTAGGGACAATAGAGATTCTCAATATATACCTAAGTATACCAGATTCAATTGCCTTGGTACACATGATTTGACTATAATATTCTTTTTAATAAGACTGCACATTTTGTATTACATTGATATGGTCTACATCTCAAAATTTATATTATTGAATAATAAAAATACTACTGTCCAATGGAGAGTCATTTGACAATCTGAAAAAATCACGTTCTTTTATGTGACCATATTTAGAAATGGTGTTTGATCACTAGTTAACTGTAGAGAGTTTCTCTGAGGTTTAGTGATCAATATGAGGGAGGAGCGCAGTGGCATAGTGGTTATGCTTTGAGTTTTGATCCTCAAGGTCAGCAGTTCCATACCACCAGCCACACCAGGGGAGTAAGACAGAACTTTCTATTCCTATAGTTAAAGTCTCAGAAACCCACAGTAGCAATTACAGTCTCAGAAATTGAACCTGTTTTATAGGGTCACTATAAGTCAACATTGACTTAACAAGAGTGAGTTGAAGAAAGAGAGACTTGCAAAGTCACCTCAAACATTTTTATTATGATGAATTCCCCTAAAGTCCCCCCAAATTAAATGCTATTCCTGACTATTTGTCATGTGGATCGGATCATTCAGTATTAAATTACATATATTTTATGGAAGACTCAAGGGAGAAACAGTAGCAAGATGATTTAAAGGGGATATCAGGATCTACCAACTAAAAATTTCAATAGAGTCTCCACAGCGTTCTCATGATGAGACATTAACTCAATAGCAAACAAACTTTACAAATGAGAGACACATATGAATATGGGAAACATGATTAACACATTCAGCTCATCTCAAGCTGTAAAAACTGAAGAAAAATGTAAGCCTTGATTCGCAATAATGAAGGATTTCATGGGCAAAATATTGAATGATTCAAGAAGTATCAAAAGAAGATACAAGGAACATGCAGACTCACAGTATCAAAAAGAACTCTTCAGAGTTCAACTGTTTCAAAAGAAAGCATGAACTGATGGTACTGAAAGACGCCCTGAAGGCATTAGTGAAAAATTAATGACTGGAATTTGTAGATTACTAGCTGAAATGACTCAACAAGCTAATGAAGCATTGGAAGCATTCATTCACGTATACAAAGAAATTTAGAAGGCGGTCACCTTGCCAACCAAATGGAAGAGATCAATATTTGTGCTCATCCTAAAAAAGGTGACTCTACATAACATGGAAATTATTGAAATATTATTAATATCACATACCAGTAAAATTTTGCTGAAGATAATTCAAAAATGTCTGTAATAGTACATCAACAGAGAGCTGTCAAATTTTGAAGTCAGATTCAGATAAGGAGGTAGAATGATGAATATCATTACTGATGTCAGATGAATCTTGGTTGAAAGCATAGAATAGCAGAAAAAATGTTAACTTGTATTTATTGACCATGTAAATGTATTTGACTGGGTGGATCATCACAAACTGGGCAACATTGACAAGGATTGGAATTTCGGAACAGTTCAATTTGCTCATGCCTGCTGAATCTATACATAGATCAAGATCAGTTATTAGAACTGAACCGGAGAATACTGCATGATTTAAAATCAAGAAAGTGTGCCCCAGGGTTGTAGACTGTCACCATAATTATTTAATCTGTATTGTGAGCAAACAATCTCAGAAGCTGGACTACGTGAAGAAAAGAGAAGCATCAGCATTCAGATATTCAGATGGCACTATTTTGCTTGCTGTGGGAGTTAGATTTAAGTTAAGTTGAAATTGTATGAAAGTTTAGAAGTAGGACTCCAATCTGCCAATTGAGTTGCATCCTAATGATGTCTCTATGGGGGTGTGGTATATTTATAAGGAAGAAATGGAAAATCTCTCTCTCTCTCCCTCCCCCTTCACCTTCCATCTTGCTTGAAAGGATGGCCCCATATACGCTATGTGACCCTGAGAGCTGTTGGGACCTTGACATGTTTGCCCCCATTTGGGATCTATGTGACTCTACACACCCCTGCCTCTGATCATCCTGCATTCCTCTTAACCTTTCTGTATCATTGACCAGCAGCTACATGAGTCTGAAGAGTGCCTCAACTTGCATAGGGCTTATAGACTCAAGTTAAACTGGGCTGGAATGACTTGCTATAAAGTTACATTTTGTTGTAACACCATTTCCTATACATAAATTATTGTCACTGTATTTGTTTCTCTAAACACCCAAATCTAACACATTGTGGTATAGGAGTGAGGTTCTAGGGGAAAAAATAACAAGATGGAGAGTATAGGTTTGTGTGACCTCTATCTCCTGGCAATTGGGCAAAGTTTGATTTTCCTTGTCCTTTGGATGGCCAAAGAGCCCTAGTGGCATAGTGGTTATGAGTTTGGCTGCCAACAATAACATCAGCAGTTCAAAACCACCATCCTCTTTGTGAGATAAAGACAAGACTTTCTATTGCTATAACACTTTATATGTTAGATGATGTCTCTTTGCGCATGTGGTATATTTGTAAGGAAGAAACTAGAAAACTCTCTCTCCCCTATTCCATTTTAACCTATAAAGAATAACAGTCTCAGAAACCCATAGAGGAAGTTCTAACCTAGCCTATAGTGTCACTATGAGTCAGAATTGACTCAATTGGAACTTATTTTATTTGCTCTTGTTTTGTTTGCTTGTTTCTAGATGGTCGTAGGAGGTCAGATATGGCCTTAGGTTTTTTAGTTGATTATTATCTAGAAAGGGTATAAGAAGTGAAACTTTTGATTCTTAGAAGTTGTCTTTGGTGAAATGGAGAACAACAATGTAAAAGATGTTGGGTTGATCCTCAGGGAAGAAAAGTGCCTTTTGGACTTTGCTGAAGTAAAAGTCTTTCTGCTTAGTTAAACTGGCTGATAGTAGTCTGATTCCTAGTTTGATTTTGCCTAAGGTCTAAGGTCATTTGCATATGAAAGAGATAGTTTCGATAAGAAAGGGTTGAATTTGAGTGTTTTAAAAAGTAATTGTGTTTACGATCTGGATGTACTAAGAATTTGTTGATTGATCCTACCTACTATTATTGACATAATGTGTGATAGAAATTGAATTGGGAAATTATTTTTAGAGAGCTTGTAAGTCTGCCTGCCTTCAGCCTTTTACAATTGAATCTGTTAAAAGGCACATTAGGAATTGACTGCAAGGAAAGGCTTTCTATTTGAAACCAAGATAGAAGACTTAGAAAAGGTAAGACTCACCATGCATTGAGTGCCAAGATATTAGCTTTTGAAAAGACATGCAACAAGAACTGTTGGGAGACAAAAGAAAAGGGGAAAAAAAAGATGACATTGGCTTTTTTAACATGGCAACTGGTTTTCACCTTGACTGGAAAAATCTGTGCCCTTGAGATAACTCTCCACTCTAGGACTGACCATTAAAGGGAACCTGAAATGCTTGCTAGGTAACCACCTGAATCCACTTGTTGAGCGGAAGTGGGGGAAATGCAGCAATGGAGAGAGAGATTGAGTCTTGCCACTGATATCAGTGGAACAGAGGAGAGATGAAAGCCAACTGGATGG
The DNA here is from genome assembly GCF_000313985.2 of Echinops telfairi. NCBI lineage: Eukaryota > Metazoa > Chordata > Mammalia > Afrosoricida > Tenrecidae > Echinops > Echinops telfairi. The sequence continues at coordinate 807,770 of NW_022103940.1, forward strand.
TCATGGAAGAAATACACCATCCTGTGTGATCCAAAGATGAAAATCCAAATGTGATGATGAGTAAAATAGCTGAGTTTAAATTGTGAGCACCCAATTTGTAGAATGCTATGGAGATGGTGGGAATCCAAAATTCATCTGGAGAGTATCTAGTCATGTTAAGCCTCTGATAGATCCCCTCTAATCACAGACAAGGTTTACTATCAGGCAGAAGTTGTTTTAAACTTGATTATGGTGGTTCAACCTAGAGTAAATGACACTTGGCCAGTTGACCTTTCTCTTGGCCCAACCTGAATTTACTTCATACTCAAATATTTCCTCAATTGCTCCACAACAGAAATTTCTTCTCTGGCTTTTAAAATATTGTTGGTCCTCTTTTCTATCTCACTCTTTGTTTTTTTGCTTAGATTATTAGTTTTTATTCTTTGTTTTTCATTTCATTTTTGTTTTGTATTGCTTCTGTTAGGTCTGTACAGAGAAATGGATGCATAGAGACCATAACTGATACAATGGTTTTTCAGGAATGGGGGCGTGAGAGGAATTGGGGGATCAATCAATGAATGTGGGAGGGAGAAGGAGCAGTATAACAGATTGTGATAATGTATATATAACTCTTTTTAAAGTAATTAAACTATAGAAGTGTATGATATGTGAATATTATATCAAGAAAATTATTTTTAAAAACTTGGACTATTGTTACCATGGGTGAAGGAAGAAAAGTTTTTGCTTTGAGGCATTGAGTTTATTTTAATGGTGGTGGAGTAATTTAGAGAAGATATCTATTATGTTCATACAAACTAAGATTATAATCAATGGCTCTGAATTATACATGTAGAAGTTGTTGAATTGGAGAATATTTTGTTGTGTGTATTTTTGCCAAAACTGAAGAAATATATTACATGGGTAACAATGAGTACAAGGAAGAACAAAATGTTCTGAAATTGCTTTTGGTAAAGATTGCGAAACTCTTCTTGGTATGATTGAATTACTGAATTGTATGATATGTGGATGAAATTCCAATATATCTGTTAAAAAAAAGAATTATGGTAAATAAATATCTGATGCATGAAGAAAGATAAAATGTAAAAAAGTTGTGCACAGATGCCAAATTAACAAGTGGTAGCCTGTGCAAACTTGAAGTTATATCAACTTCAATTTGGATAAAAGTGTATGGGTGTGATCCAATCAGGTCACAGCTGGATTATGCCACCTTAGTGGTGTAGCCTTTTTATACAGGGTAAAATGGGAACATCTCTCTCTACCCCTAGCCCTCTTGTTTGTTGGGATTCTTTTTTCCTCAATGGGGCGGCCCATGTAAGCCACCCATAGCTGAGAGCTCTCAATACCCCACCATATTTTCATGGACTTTGAATCCGTGTCACTTTGCACCACTGGCCTCCAATTTTATGTATCTCACTTCACCTTTCTGCTTCATCAACCTGAAGCCTTATGAGTCTGAAGAGGGACCCAGATTGCATGGGATTTATAGAATTGAGTTAGACCCACACTTGATTTAAAATAACTTCCTTATATACATATATAATTTATAGACCCGAGGGGCCCCTCTTGATTTAAAATAGCTTCCATATATATATAATTATACATATTATCATTTGTTTTGTTTATCTCAAAATACTTGTTGAGTGAGGAGGACTTGAAAAATGTTCTGAAAATCAAAGAATATATTCTTTCGGTATGGATAACAACTCAATGTAAATAAAATAAAAATCCTCACAATTGAAAGTAATAACAAAGTAAAAACACTGAACAGAAATTTCAAAAAGCAGCTTGAAAAGACAAAGTTCATATTATTATGAAATGTGCAAAAACGTAGAGTTGGAAATATAACATGGAAAAGTATGCACAGCTTAGCTTGAACGGAAAGAACTAAAGAAAAAAATCCAAGCTTCATGTTGCACTATTAGGTTTCCTAGGCTCTAATATTTTCAAAGGCTGCCTCAGAGTAGTTGGTGAATATGAAATACTGGTGACTGTGGTTAATACCCAAATGCATAACCACTGTGCACCTGGAATTCATCTTTAGTCTCTAACCTGCCCCATTTTGTATTAACATTTAAGTGATTTGCAAAAATCATGTTGCATCCAGTCTTTCTGTTCATTTTTTTCCTAAGAAAAATCAGGATCAAGCAAAAATAACTAATTTGTCTATGGACTTGAAATGTGCTCTGCCTTTCTAGGAAACCATTTTCCAGAGGATGAGACTTTTTTCACCTAAATCTCTCAAAATGAACATAGAAATTAGTTGCATTGAGTGTCGCAATAGAAACAAGTAGACATTTCTGTCACAAAATGGTCTTGACAAGTAAAATAGGCTGGATTTCATTCCGCAGCTCCTAATTCCTCTCTGTCTCTCTCTTTGGAAGAGTTTAATTAAGAGATTAGATATTTTTAGGTAAAGATTATTTAGCCATCTTCGACAGAAAGTTGGATAGTTTGAAAAGGTCTAAACTCTCTTTAATTTATTTAATGCTTGTGGGAGGTTTTAGGGTTACTACACCCATATATATGAAAAATGTATGACATTTATTTATTATTTCTTTGAGTTAAAATTTCCTGGTATTGTTGCCTTTGAAGTTTTAACTATTCTGGTGAGGTCTTTAAAAGGAGTGTGGGATGCTAAGTTGCAGTTGCTGTGGGATCCCTGTTTAGTCCTGAACACAAAGGATTGAACAAAAATCATGATATACTAAATTAAGAGAATTTTCCTGCTGTTTTCTCTGAATATAGACTCCTCTTTGGGAACTGGAAAGCCCAAAACATGTGCTAGGTCAACATTTCAACAGTGGACTGCAGAAGATTACAAATGGAATAAAATATAAACATGACATAAATCAGAATGATTGATTAACTTAAAGCATGGTTTACATCGAGTAATATATAGAACTATATAAAACTTTTATCAATCAAATAACTGTACTTCATGAAGTGTCTGTAATCCAAAATAAATTCAATTTATAAATAAATATTTATGTAAAATTATATTTACAAATAACAATCAAGATATAAAATACCCTGTATTATAAAGTTCATGAAGTCACATGATTCTTACAATTTTGAGTGAAAGAATATTTTCAAAGTAAGCATGTACTTAGAATATTACTATGGCACATAATGAATGCTTGTAGCATATAAAAACTAGAGTGACATCCTGTGAGAGCATTAAAGATGGAACATGCTTTAAGAGAAAGAGGATTTATTTTACTTTCAAGTTTCTGTACAGTGTGATTTTATATTTGGGATCTGCCTAGTATATAGAGAGATATATAGATAGATATTCCATAGAATGGATTACAGTGTACAATGATAAAAAACACATCAAATAATAAAAATCTCAATGTGGTATTCATTCAAAATATTTTAGAAACTTTATAACAATTTATTTACATATCTATTCACATTCCTCTTTTGGAAAAATTTCATTGACAATGCTAATTTCAAGACTCAGAGATATACTTGAAACCTGGACTCATATTTAACTTTTCAACTTTAATTCACATATTAACACACAATACGTATGCCATCTACCTTGAACTTTTCCTATCACTATTTCGTTTTCAAAATATCTCCCAAATAATACATAATTAGGTGAAATGAATACCCACAAGAATGGCCTTCTTCAGATCTTTATTTGGCTTGCTCAATGGTAGTATATTTTGCTGTTAAAACAGATGTTTACTCCTTATTTCCACTTTGATTCATTTGTCATTGTATACCCATTCGTCATTGAGTCACCAATAACATTTAAACTATCTGATTGTTCTTCAAGGCATCTGCCCAGCTACCCCTTATATTCATTCATATATCATCTTGCTATTAGTTTAAATTTTATTGATCCCACATGAGGTATTCAGTCAGTGCTGTGCTGGTAAGTGATGAATAACATACCATGGAGTGAAAACTAGTATGTGCCTTTGTATATTTATTATATATTTTGCTTTTATACAGGAGGTATCACCCAGAAAATGCAAATAGTACAATACATATACAGCCCAACTATTCCCTCAGCCATTTGGTTTATTTTTGCCTATCTCTGTTGCTTTGGGTACTCTTAAGAAACAAAGGAGTCCTGGTGGTGTCATAATTACCAATGGGGCTGCAATCCACATAGTGGACAGTTGAAAAGCACCAGTAGCTTCTCGGGAGAAAGACTGCACTTTCTACTCCCATAAAGAGCTACAATCTCCAAAACCCCGACACTATGAATCAATCAGCATTGAGTGGATGGCAGTGAGAGAGAAATAAAATCAGTGATACTTATATGTGTGGTATATAGTAAGACATTTATATCAAGAAATGACTTACACATTTGTAGAAATAGCTAAGGCCAATCCAATTCAAATGAGGGTTGTCCGCTGACAGCTCCTGGGCCAGGATGACTAAGCAGAGACCTCCCGGGGCACAAACTGGTGGATGCAGTGGTCCAATGTCGGCCAGATAAATCCACCATCAGTAGTTCACAGACAGCTTTGGGAATCAGAAGACATCACAACAGAAGATCAAGGAACCAGATACAAGATATGTTCTGGCCAAAGGTGAAGGGCCAAAGAGGGTTCCACTCTCCTAGATCTCTCCCTCTCTCTCTCTCCAATAAAACGGCTTAGGATGCCAAGGAGTTGTCATTATGCTACGATGCAATTGATAAATTGAGCTCTGCCCCTGCCCTTATCCAGGAATATTTAGTTGACAAAATCCCTAACCATCACATTATCATTATATACAAATTATGGTTATATTTGACAAATGAATGTAATCCTACTATGAATATTGGTTATTTTCATTTGCATTAATGAGTAAGAAAACTGAAGTAAAGAAAATATATGTCAGATATTCATTTGTCTACCATATCATAGATGTCTTTGTTTATGAAATGGATAATATTTTTCAGATGAGTTCCAAATCCACAACTAATGGGTAGCAGTCTTGCTCTTTTTCTCTCACTGGGGCTTTACAGCTTTAAATCCAAGGAATATATCAGTTCCTTTCATCTGCAACAGGTGTGTTTAAGTTAGAGTCTGGTTCACTTAGTGAGTTTTCTGACTCAGATCCTTCTGGTATAGCCTATGCTGTACACCTCAAGAAAATATTATCTGAAGTCCAAGTATGGTAGCTTATAGTATGGGGCTCAGGTCTCAAGGGCTGGAAAGAGCCTATTGAAAATGCATCATTAGTCATATAACAGGTTTTTTCCTCCCCCTTGCGGGGTCTATAAAAGCAACATCAAACCTTTTCTCCAGGGCAATCTGCCCACTCCTCTCCCCTGGACCTAACAACAGAAGTGAGATCTTCTCTGCGAATGATACAGCCTCCTCCCTCCTTTAAGTCATGAATCTCCACCAAAATGTATTGAAGAGCAATGTAGGAGTGCCCACCAATAAGAGTAGCCATAGGGCATTACCACATGCCATGGATCATTCAGTTCTCTCCAACATCCCCACTAGTGAGACGCTGTCCATGCTGAAGTGAGGTCTCCCCTAGAAAAGTGTTTTTTTTATTTTTTATGGTGAACAAATTAGATAATGATAAATGTCAGTCATATCACCCCTTTGCCCGAGAAGCCCCATTGACCTGAAAGCCACTGCTTGTCTTTGTCTTGGCATTTGAATAGCAGTAGTCTCATACAATATTTGTCCTTTTGTGATTGACTAACTTCACTCAACATAATGTTCTCCAGGTCCAGCCATGTCATGAGGTGCTTTGTGGCTTCATCAGTCTTGTTTTTTTTTTTTTCTTGATGCATAGTATTCCATTGTGTGTAGGGACCAGAATGTCTTTATCGTTTCTTCTACTTTGGGTTGTTTCCAACTGTTCGTGAAAAGTACTTTAATGAACATGAGAATACATGCATCTATTTGTGTTCTGTCTCTTACCTCTTTGTGGTGTAAAGCCAGCAGAAATATTGCTGGATCATATGAGATTCCCATTCCCAGGTTTTCAGGTAGCACTGTATCACTTTCCACAATCATTATACATATTTGCAGATCCATCAGTAGTAGGAAACTGAGTATTAATCCAAGTAAAATAAAAACCTTAACATTTTCACTGTCTTCGCTTATTATGATGTTGCTTATTGGTCCAGTTGTGAGAAATTTTTGGTTTCTTTGTGATAAGATGCTGTCTGTGCTTAAAGCCTTTTAATTAGTAAGTGCCAGAAGTCCTCTTAATTTTGTAGCAAGCAATGCTGTGCCATCTGCATATTATAGGGGGTTAGCTTTCCTCTAATCCTGAGGTAATGTTCTTCTTCATAGTGTCCAGCTTCTCAGATTATTTACTAAGCATATGCAGTTTGAATAAACCTGGGGAAAGAATACAAGCCTTTTCACATTGTTTCTGATTTTAAACCACGTATTACCTAGTTTTCCTCTAATAATGAGATAGTGTCTTAATTTATGTACAGGTTTTCCATGAGCACAACTAAATGTTATGGAATTCCTAATCTCCACAATGTTATTAGTAATTTAGGCTACCAATAGAACTCAAACCACTTGTACCACTCAAGGACCTTTCTTAACGTATTTGTTTACTTATTCTTGATATATCATATAAATGAAATCATAGGATTTCAAGTTTTCATGAATACCTTTATGACTTGGTATAAGCCGTTTTATAAGCTGCCTTATGTAACCAATGCTAATGCTTTCTCTCCCTTACCTCTAATATTCTATTTGATGCATATATAACATTTGTTTCTTCATTCTTATTTAGTTTACCTGTGGCTCGTTTCCACTTTGAGGCTATTCTAATAATTTTGTTATGAACATTTATAAACAGTTTCTTGTCTCTGCTTCCTTTTGATTTACACAAGAATTAGTCAAACATATTTCTACAAAGTCATAGACTCCTTTACTCCACAATATCAAAATGTGAAGCTACTGTTTCTGGAAATACCCCCCATTCTATATCTATACACTTCTAAATGCAGAGTTTCCATCTCTCTAACTATTCTTCAAACACTGTTGTGCTCTTCACTTCACACCACATGAGGTTATTAATAACCTCAAAGGACTCAAAGTATGCTCTTAAAAATATTTTGACTGTGAATTATGTGAAGACTTACATAGCGGATCATCAGTGTTACACTCATTAAGCCTCCTATTGTTTTTACATTTCTGTCATCCCTCCATCCCATTCTTTCCCATTTGTTGGGTATTGATTTTTCCATACTCAGATAATGCCTATATATTCTCTACCCAAAAGGAAGAACATGCTCAGCATATTGTAAACTGAAAGAAATTAGGAAAAAAACTCAAGCCTCAAGTTGTAATATTGAAAGGTTCTATGGTCAAAATATTGAAAAATGCAGGAAGCATCCAAAGAAGATAAAAAGAATATAGAGTCACTGTTCCAAAAAGGACTAGTAGACATTCAACCATTTCAAGACTAGCATATGAGCAAGAACCAATCATACTGAAGGAAGAATGTCAAGCTACACTAAAAGTATTAGCCAAAAACAAAGTTTGAGGAATTGATGGAATATCAATTAAAATATTTCAATAACTTATGAAGCACTGTAAGCACTCACTAATCTATTCCAGGAAATTTGAAGACAGTTACTTGGCCAATTGATGGGAAGAGATCCATATTTGCAGCCACTCCAAATAAAGGTGTCCCAACAGAATGCTCTAACTGTAGAACAGTATAATGTATGTCACATACAAATAAAATTTGGTTGAAGATTATCCAACAATAGTTGCAGTCCTACATTGACAGGGAGCTGCTAGAGGTTCAGGCTGGATTCAGAAGAGGATGTGGAACAATGGAAACCATTGCTGATGTCAGATTCTTAAACATATATGAGTGTCAATGAATTTCTTTCGTTAATCTACCTGGCCCAACACACTTATGTTCAACCTGGCCCAACACAGTTATGTTCTAGTGTGACTGTATTATTATGTTATTTTATGTTGTGTAAATCAGCAGTGTACGAAGCTTCAATTTTCTCCATATTCTTTTCAACTCATGATCTTATCAAACTTTTACATTTGCAAGACCACTAGCAATGTATAAGAGTTCCAACCTCTCCAAATCAGCATTTGTTGTTATCAGTTTTTTATTTTTTTTTAATTGCGCATTGGTTATGAGTGTTAGATGTTATCTCATGGTTGTTTTGACTTGCATTTCCTCTATGGCTAGTGAATATGAGAATTTCCTTATGTGTTTTTAGGCTATTCAGGTGTCATCCTTTTGAATGGTCTGTTCAGGTGCTTTGGCACTTTCTCAGAGTGTTATTTGATTTTTTTGTTTTGGTCTTTTTACTCGTTCTATGCTTGTAGTACACTTTAGATTTCATTAATTAGTCCTTTGTCTGTTGTGTCTTTGCTAATATCTTTTCCCAATTGGTGAACTCTCTTTTTACTCTTTTAATGAAGTCTTTTGATGTACACAACAGTTTTATTTTTTGAAGTCCTATTCATCTATTTTGTTTTCCATGGTGTGTGCTTCCTTTGTTATTATCTGGTAGCTCATGTATACCTGTACCAGGGTCCAAATTTTCTCATTGATAGTCCTGATAGCATTGGGTTTTACATTTAAGTCTCTAAATGAATCAAAAGGCAGATAATAAAACATAGATCCAGGTTTGGGTTTTGGCCTACCACTAAATCCTAGCTCCAGTTTAAGAAGAATTAGTTCTTTTTAAAAAAAATCATTTTATTAGGGCTCATACAACTCTTATCATAGTCCATACATACATCCATTGTGTCAAGCACATTTGTGCATTTGTTGCCATCATCATTCTCAAAACATTTGATTTCTACTTGGGCCCTTGTTATCTGCTCCTCATTTTTCCCCTCCCGCCCCACTCTCCCCTTTCTTTTGAAGCTTTGATAATTTATAAATTATTATTATTTTGGCATGTCTTACACTGTTCAATGTCTCCCTTCACCCACTTTTCTGTTGTCTGTCCCCCAGGGAGGAGGTTATATGTAGATCCTTGTAATTGGTTCCCCCTTTCTACGCCACCTTCCCACCACCCACCTGGTATTGCCACTCTCACCACTGGTCCTGAAGGGTTTATCTGTCCTGGATTCCCTGTATTTCCAGTTCTTATCTGTACGAGTGTACATCTTATGGTCTAGCCGGATTTGTAAGGTAGAATTGGGATCATGATAGTAGGGGGGAGAAGAATTTAAGAACTAGAGGAAAGTTGCATGTTTCATCATTACTTCACTGCACCGTGACTGGCTCATCTCCTCCCTGTGACCCTTCTGTAAGGGGATGTCCAGTTGTCTAGAGATGGGTTTTGTGTCCCCAATCTGCACTGTCCCTCATTCTCAATGATAGGGATATTTTTGTTCTTTGATGCCTGATGCCTGATCGCATCGACACCTCATACCACACAGGTTCGTATGCTTCCATGTGGGCTTTGTTCCTTTTGAGTTAGATGGCTGCTTGTTACCTTCAAGCCTTTAAGACCCCAGATGCTATATCTTTTGATAGCCAGGCATCATCAGCTTTCTCGACCAACTTTGCTTATGCACCCGCTTTGTCTTCAATGACCGTGTTGGGAAGGTGTGCATCATGGAATGCCAATTTAATAGAGCAATATGTTCTTGCATTGAGGGAGCACTTGAGTGGAGGCTTAATGTCCATCTGCAACCTTAATAACAAACCTATAAATATATGCACATAGATCTATTTCCCCATCATGAAATATAAATGTACTTACATGTACATGCCTATAATTAGATCTCTATAAATGCCCTTTGCCTCCTAGCTCTTTCTTCTATTTCCTTTTACTTTCCTCTTGTTCCACTATCATGCTCAGCCTTCATTTGGGTTCCAGTAATTCCTCTCGGTTTCATTGCCCTTGATCAAGTCCTACCAGGCCTCACACACCCTGCTTATTACTGATTTTGAATCACTTGTTGTTCCCTTGTCCCTGGGTTGGTTTCCTGCCCGCCCCCCATTTCCTTTCTCCCACCTCCCCTTCTCCCATATCCCCCGGAACTATTGGTCCTATTCTTCTCGTCTTTGAATTATTTATTCCATCTATCTTATCTTGATAGCTATGCAGATACATTAATAAGTGCAAAAACCAGTCAAAGCCAAATAAAACAACAAAGGAAGTCGAAACCAACAAAACAATAACAACAGCAGTAGAAAGCAAGAACAAAATAACAATAACCAAAAAGAAAGCCATTGACAACAATGGAGAAGCCTGGAATAAATAGTTCATGGTCTGTTTTCTGGACTTTATGAGTGTTTTCCAGTCGAGTCTGATGGGGTGCCACGCTCTGTCTCCAAAATCTATTTTTGGTATTACCCTGGGGTTACAATTAGCTCCTATATTATGGCTCTGCTTGATACTCACCATCACAAATGATACTCAGGGAAAACAGATGATATGGGTGCAACAGTAAATGTGGTGGAGAAATTAGACGGTTCATGGCAATCAGATAAAATAGCATCTGGGGTCTTAAAGTCTTATTTCTAAACAAGCATCCATCTAAGTGAGGTGTCAACTAACTCCGCATGGAAGTTCCATCTGTGACAGAAAGATAGTGAATCATATAGTCCAATGACGAAGGAGGGAATAGTATCATAATCTAAATTGTGAGAATCTGGTTTGCAGAAGGCTGTAGATGACAATGGAAGCCCAAGATACATATTTGACATCTACACAAAAAATGAGTCTCCTGTGATTTCCCTCTATCCATAATAGAGGATGAGGAGAAACTAGTTACCAAACAGAGTGCATTGGAGAGATGACTATAGGAAATCAAAATGATAAAGCTGACTTGAACGGTTAAAATCTTGTCAGTGTACGCCCCTCCCCCCAACCCCATCCCCTATGCACATTGGGCTTGACATGGTTTTCAACATTTTCTGTGGGGTTTTCTTTTTTCATATTGCATTTTATCTCAGATGTATTGGGGGTAACCCTCTTTAATTTTTGGTTATATATTTTCAGTATATGAAACCCAGGATTCATGAACCTATAGAGAAAGCAAGTAGATTAAGGGTTCCTGGGGGGTACAGTAGGGAAACAATGGGGAAGGGTTGTAAAGGGGAGCTGATCACAAGGATCTCAAGAAAGAAGAGAATGTTTTGAAACTGATTGGGGTACGAATTGTACAATACTGCTTGATGTGGTTGAACGATGGAACAATATGCTATTTGTATTAGCTCCCAATAAAATGGGTTTTTTTGGGGAAAAAAGATATCATAATTCCCCTATGTGTTTTACCAAATGGCATACAGTTTTTAAAAAGCTGTAGTATCCATTTCATAAAGATGTTTTACATAAATAAATGTTCATTTTATAGCTAGCTAATGGTTCTAAGAAAATTTGTTGAAAATATATCCTTTTACTTCTTATAATATTTTGTCATTTTGTCTAAAATCAATTGGCCATATGTATGCAGATGTATTTCACAATTCATCAGTTTTTGCTCTTCATCTATATACGTATTCGCTTGTCAATATGATACTATTTTGTCTAGTAGCTTTTAATAATTCAGAAAATCAAATAAAGTATGATCTTTGACTTTGGCCTTTATTTTAATAATAAATGTATTATTTCAAAAATATAAACAAACAGCCCCTCCCTTTGGGGTGTCAGCAATCTGGAAAAATAATTGTGATTAAGATTTTGTGGTTCTTTTGTGTTCTTCATCTTTCTCCAAACGTGATTGCATCTTTCTAAAGGGAGTCCGTCAGCTTTATTCTGCAAAAATATAAATGCATTGCCATTTCTCCAGGTGACAATTGGACCTGGATCCCAAACACAATTTCCATCTTACTGGGACTCCTTGGGACCAGCTTTCTCAGTAGAAGTGAAAATGCATTTATCGGCCCAATTTTGTTACAAGCTTTTAGTAAAGAGAGAACTTTTTTGGTTAAAATGACTAAATTAAATGTGTCACACAAGATTTCTCTTCTCCCCCTTCTGTTTTAACAATGCAAATGTTAGAGCACTGCTGGCAATCTCAGTTAATGTGCTGTTTTAAACCAGTATAACTACTTAGATAATGTTCATTGTTATGCAAATATCGGCTCCTAGCTCTTGCAGAGTTGAGAGAGCTAACCAATTGTGAGAACGTCTTACCACACTCAGGATGATTTGAAAGACTGAAAAAAATTCTTAATAAATTTATTCAGCTGTTCTTGAAGTAACTTGTCAAACACATTTTTTTTCTCTAAGTCTACTAATAAGATTACAGGCTCTTTACACTGTATGATTTTACCCTCTTGCAATATTCTGTCTTAGTTAACTTCACTCATTCCCTCCATGTTAGATTGCTCAGGTTAAACGTATTTCACAGAGTTTAAGTTCCAGTCTGACTGCATTGCTTATCATCATACTTTTGATGCTCGCAGTCTCCTATCACTTCTATAGGAAGCTAAGAGATATGAAGAGAGACCATGTTGCCTCAATGAGACTATTAAAATCTTAAACGTAATGCAGAAGGGGGAAATGTGGGATACTAGCACTGAAGGAAATAAAACTGGGCCTCATTCTCTGACTGGTACAGAAGGAATCTGGAAGGCCAGTGTTCCACAGTAGGAAACTCACCACTCTTGCAGTTGGAGAAATAGTCTGAGCACATTTTTCTGCAGTAAACTCTCAATTTCCACCATCTCTCCCCTGAAGCTGTGCTGCCTTAAAGTGAGAATGTGGTTGATTCTATCTCCCTATAGAAGCAGACATTCCTATTGGCTCTATCTCTTCCTGCTGCGGCACCCAACTCTTCTCATACCTTCCTTCAATAGTAGGTGGGCATAGGGGGACTTTATCCCACGTGCCTGAATTCAAAATGTTTGCCATAAGCCTGAATTTTGGGCTATATTAAGTTTTGCATTGAAAGCTTTCAATCTGTAAAAAATAACCATGTTGCCCATGTAACTCTTTAAATTTTATATAAAACAAAAGGGGAAATTGTGGGATTATAAAGAGACTTCTCCTCCGCCTTGTCTCCCCCTAAGACATGCCAAATATCAGAGGCTATTTGCCAGCATATGGTGGGAGGTCAGATACTTAGAGACATCCTCCTGGAAGACAGTCAGTTGCCAGACAACTGTCTGGGCCCCCCACAGGTAGGGCCTGCTCCCTACTGTTAAGGACCATGGCTACTTCTCCCTAAAGGTTTGCGACCATTAGTCTGGTCCCTGTAGATGGGGTTTGCACACTACTTATAATGGTTTCTATGGAGATCCAGAGAACAGGTAAAACCTGATCAGTGACTTCCAAAGTTAGGTTGCTATCCTGAATCTAGGACCCGCCCTTCTTGTCACATGTATGCTCCAAGCCCTCATCTTCCTATTGTGTGTACATCCCTAGAGTGTCCCCTCTCATTGTTGTATAAGATATAGTGCAATCCCTTCCTGTGATGTATGTCTTTACCTGTAATTAGTCGGCTTACATGCCCCCCAAAGAGATATAAGCTTTGGTTAGCAATAAAGATCCCCTTGGCCTTGGGGAAAAAATGCATTATTTTGACATCTTTGGTTTTCCATATAAAATATAGAATCACCACATTAATTTATAAAAACAACCTGCTGCTGGGATTTTGCGTGGAATTCCTTTGAATCTGTGGTATAAGTTAGGAAGAATTGACATGCTAAAAATTTAAGTCACATAATTTAGCACATGGTTTTACTTTTCACTTAGTTTTGTTTTCTATTATTTTAAAAGTAACTTAAAATTTCCATTATGCATATCTTGAACACATTTTAAATTACATTAAAATATTTTATGTCCATTGCATATGGAAATATATGTTATGTTATGTAATATTTTTCATTTTGGGTTACAAGACCAAAATTGATACTTTATATATTGATTTTATATACTAAATTCAGTATTTCAAGTCAATTGGAAAACACTGGCATATTTTGAATGGTTTCTAAGGAATTTATTATGATATTTGGGAGTGAAGATAATTAATTTTTCTGTGTGCTATCTGTATAGCTTATATTTATTCATTTCATTATTGTATAATTCAAGACCCCTGCTACAATGTTTAATATAATTTTTCATACGTTTTCAGAGGCATGGCAATCATATTGTTTTCATAATTAAATATTCTATTAGCCATTGGTGTTTCATAGATGGTCTTAGAAACTTACCTTCTTTCTGTCAGGGCTGGAGATTCTTACCCTGATTGTGTGCTGAATATTTTCAAATGTTTTATTTTCATCTATAGATTAGTTTGTTGTTACACTTTGATCAATTAGTATGGTGACTTTGGAGTCCCTGCATGGCAAAAACCACTAAGAAGATGGCTACTAACTAAAAAATTGTGTATTCTAATCCACCCAGATGCTGTTTGGAAGAATGACCTGCCAATCTGCTTCCAAAAGATGAAAATCACAAAAAATAATCTATGGAGCAGAGGTCTACTCTGCAACACATGCTATAGCCATGAGTTCAAATCAGGGGCACTGGTTAAATAAGTGCAATATGTGTGAATACATCCCACTCCATCTTGATATATTTTCATTTTAAAACATACTTAAATATGTTGACATTTTGATAAGGAGTTTTAATCTATATTTATTTATGTTATTGATCGTTAGCTTTTGTCTATATTACATTGTCTGGTTTTGACAACAAAGTAAGAATTTCCTCATAAATAAACCCAAGAATATTTCACATTTTTATACATGTGCTTTTGTAAATAGAGGCATGATGAGCCAGAGCTAACTCTGACACTTCAATGACATTTTAAGATGTACTTGTTTAAAATGAATTTAACTCTTTGATAAATATTTTAAAGAATTCTATCTTGAAACCATATGATGTCTTCTTGGAAAACATTTTAATTTGAACAAATTATTTTTACATTAATATTTACATTCCACCACAATTTCTTTTTGTCTACATCTTCAATTATACACTTGGAAAAAAACACAAAAACTCCGAATTCTATGCCACCAATTTGATGCAGACTCATAGCGACCCTATAGCACAGGTATTAACTGCCCATGTGTGATGCTAAGACTAACTCTGTATGGGAATAGAAAGCCATGTCTTTCTCCTGGAGCAGCTGGTGGATTTAAACTGCTGTCGCTGTGTTTAGCTGCCCAAAGAATAACCCCTCCACCACACATGGAGCAAATGGTTCATAACATATTGGAGAGCACTGAGATTTTGTGTGTGTGTGTGTGTGTGTGTGTGAGCGCAAATGCATGCGCGTGTTTAATTCATTATTTTATTATTCCTCATTTTCAGTAACCTTCAAGTTCCCTTCTATATTTTCTGCATTATCCAATACACTGTTGAACTCATCAAATAAAGTTCTAACTTAAACTATTATGCTTTCTTTGGCTATAAATTTTCTGTTTGCTTCAATTTCACATCCACTGTTTCTATCTTCCCTATATTTGTGTTGCTGTAAACATTTGAACATAGTTATAACAGCTAAATTATGGTCTTTGACTGCTAAATTCATCACTTTAATCATCATCACTTCAAAATCAGTTCTAGGTCTGATTTTACTCGTTGACATGAGTAATTTTTCCTGCTTCTTGACATGTCTGACAACATTTTACTGGATCCTAAACATTCTGAGTTTAGGTTTTTATGTGTCCTAGATTTTATGTCCTTCCTATAAAGAATGAATAATTTCATTTTGGCAGAAAGTTGAATTACTTTAAATTTAATTTACCCTTTCCATACTTGTTATTAAATGTGATAATATTTGCCTACAGTAGCCTTCACTCCAGGGTACTTTAGCCCTAATAAAAATGATAGCCCTTTTATGGTTCCTACCAAAATCCACGAGTAATTAACAAAGATTTCTCACAGTGATTATGACTATTCCTCAGTCCTATATAAACCCTAGTATCCATTCTTTTCATAAATCTCTGTGACTATTTACCCAACCTCTTGATTTTTCACTCTACATGCACATATCTTATTTGTTAGAAAACATATATGGGGTACTTATACTGATATTGAGATTCCCCACCCCCATTTTTAATTTTAAAATTTCTTCTTATAATGTCCACATTAAGAAGCCCTGGTGGCATAGTAGGAGAAATACAGGGCTTTCTATTCCACTAAAGCAGTGGTTCTCAACCTTCCTAATGTCGTGAACCTTTAATACAGTTCCTCATGTTGTGGTGACCCCCCCAACCATAAAAGTATTTTCATGCCTACTTCATAATGTAATTTTTCTACTGTTATAAATCAGGCGGCCCCTGTGAAAGGGTCATTTGGTCATGTCCCACAGGTTGAGAACCGCTGCTCTAAAGAGTTAGTCTCAGAAACTCGCCCGGGCAATTCTACTCTGTTCTATAGGGTCCCTATAAGTCAGTATTAACTTGATGGCAGTGAGTTTGGAGATAACTTCCACATTAGAACTCTGAATTCTAATCTCTCTTTTCTGAACTCATACAATCAGCCTCATTATCTGCCAAATGGTTGTATCCTTTCTTGGTCCTGAAATCACATAGGCATAACAAGAGAGCACGAAGAGGATTGTAATAATCAAGAGTTTCTCCTCCTGGAGGGAGGGAGCACTAGAACTGATCGTGATTGCACAACTCATTTTAAAGCAGTGGTTCTCAACCTTCCTAATGCTGCGACCCTTTACTACAGTTCCTCATGTTGCGGTGACCTCCAAACCATAAAATCATTTTTGTTGCTACCTCATAATTGAAATTTTGCTACTCTTAAGACTCATAATGTAAATATCTGATATGAAAGATGTATTTTCATTGTTACAAATTGAACACAATGAAAGCATGATGATTAATCACAAAACAATATGTAATTATATATTGTGAAGTATTTATGTGTTTTCCTATGGTCTTAGGTGACCCTTGTGAAGGGTCGTTCTACCCCCAAAGGGGTCGCAACCCACAGGTTAAGAACCACTGTTTTAAAGGCTATGTAACCCTGGGGTGTGTTTATGGGGGTGGGGGTGGAATGCCTTAAGATAGATGTGGTGGTGATTTTAAAATTCCCCTGAACTACTCATTTGTATGATATGTAAATTATATTCCCAAAATAACTCTTGGTAAAACTAAGGAATTTCCTCTCCTTCTGGGAATTATAACAGGTTAACAATATTTTATTATCTATGCAGGAAAACAGGTAACATATATGTTATAGTTGCTTGTATTGTGAAAACCCACTGCCATGAAGTCCATGCCTATTCATACCGACTCTATAGTACAAGGTAGAACTGCCACTGAGGGTTTCTAAGACTGGAATTCCTTATGGGAGTAAGAAACTATTGGGAAGAAACTTTCCATCCCTTTTTTCTACTTTATAATCAGAGGCAGACATTCAATTTTTCTGCTGTAATATCATCAGTTACCACCGCCCCCCAAAACGGGGATTTTTTTCAAAACTATGTATGTAAATATTTTTACAAAACAACCTTATCACCTTTGAAGTATTCCCCATTACTCTTAATACATTTGTCAAATCTGTGACTCCATTCTTGGAAACATTTTTCAAACTCATCTGTTTGGATGGCTGACATTACTTCCCTCATTTTTTGTGTTCATCTCTTCTACATGGTCAAATGACTATCCTTTCATTTCCCTCTGCATTCACTAAAGCAAAAAGAAGTCACACAGAATCAAGTCAAGTGAGCAAGGTGGGGTACATGAGGCAAGAGAGGCATGCTGAGTTTTTTGCCCAAAACTAGTGCACTGAGATGGCTGCATGAACAGGTGCATTGTCGTGGTGGTAAAACCAGTACCCCATTTGCCACAAATTAAGCCTTTTTTTTTGTTGCACAATGTTATGCAATCTTTTCAGAACGTTTAAATAGAAAGCTTGATTAGCAGTCTGACCTGGTGGAACGAACTCCAAATGAACTAGAGTCCACATTTTCATCTGTTTCTGAGCAGGAAATAAAATTTCACAGCCACACACTGTTCTCTTAAATCAGCCATCAAAAAAATAGGTTTTAGAGAAACTGCTTTTACAAAAAAATTCACTGTGACCAGAGAACACCTTCCCAGGCAATGCCACTTGGTCCACTAACTCAGAGCGAGTTGCTCAATGCTCACCAATCAGGAAAAATGCATACTATGAAAGTTCCACCTACAGAGATTTTTCTGTTTTAGCATTTTTGGGGGGGAGTGGGTACCCAATCATACATAACAAATAACAAAAAAGTGTGCCCATTAAAATGGCAGGAAGATTATTCTTAACTTTTTTTCACATGTTATCAAAGCTTATAATTGCATGGTCAATGCGTTTTATTTTCACACTTTGTCATTTACAAAGCAGAAAACAAATTTGAGCCTACTGATTGGTTCAGGAAGAAGGAATTTCTTGTTTAAAATGTCAGTTATATTATTGTTTTTTAAACAAACAAGAAAAAATCTCTAAGTAATTGAAAGGTGAATCCTAAAGTGAGAATTCATAGAGAATTACAGAAAAATTCCTTTACATGCTGAGAAAAACAAAAGGAAAAGTCTCCAACTAGACATCTTGACTTACTTCTTTGAAGGAAAAAGCCTGGAAGAGCTTGTTAAAATACATTGTTGTTGTTAGGTACCATTTAGTCAGTTCAGTCTCATGTAGACCCTATGCATTATCCTAAGGCAAGACTTTATCTCCTTGGATGAACTCTAATGGCCTAAAGGACATCCTCTTTTAGGATATCTTCCTATATACTGTTTCTAAAATAAACTGGAAATTACCTCATCTCCATTTATTGAGTTAAAATTGACATTATGACTAATGTTTTATTATTTTGGGTTGGTGATCAATAGTTTGTCTACAGGTGAGTTTTGGGAATCTGTTCCGACCCCCATCATCCTCAACAAGGTGATTTTGTTTCTTTGTTTGTTATTTGTTGTGAATTTTCTGATGCATGTTACCCAGTAATGATGACCTCTTGCTCCCACCATTAATAGCCAGGCACCATCTGCTTTCTTCACCATATTTGCTTATGCACTCATTTTGTCTTCAGCAATTTTATATGCCAGTTTGTTAGAACAAAGTGTTCTTATATTGAGGGAGGGTATGAGCTGAGACCTAAGATCCATCCACAACTTCAATTTATTGCCTTATAAATATATATACATAGGCAAATACCTCTATTTTTATGGATCAATGTATGTAATAAGAGTTGTAAGTGCCCCCAATAAAATCATCTTTTAATTAAAAAATTGTTTGTTATTTTATAACTCAGTAGCATGGTATAATCCAAGGTTAATTATTAGTCTAATTGTGAAGAAAGTTTGTTTGACTTTCATTTAGTATACTCCCCTCCACTTCTTATTTTGTCAGCTATTTATTTTGCTCCTAATCGTTGCTGCTATTCAAATACAATCTTTATAAATATAAAAGTAACTTGTGCTTTTGAATTTATTTTAAATAAATTCCCTTTTCCATGTGACAGTCACTATTTTGAAGCTGAAATTGAGATAGACTGACTTACGTGAAATAGTTGTTGAATTACAAGTATATTAAGCAAATCCACTGACTAAGTGTAAATTATGACTCATACAGACCCTATAGTTCAAAGTAGAAATGCTCCATTGGGTTTTTAAGGTTGTAAATATTTATGGAAACAGAATGCTTCATCTTTCTCCTACAGAGAAGCTTGTGGGTTCAAGCCATAAGATTTTTTGTTAACTACACAATGCTTAGCCCTGCCCCAGGAGGGCTACTAGTAATTATATTAAATATTTAAGATTCACTATTAAATATTGTCTGAATCTATGTTACACATTAAGAAAGTGTCTGAGTTTAATTCAAGAAAATTATTTGATTCAAGAAAAACATATTTCAAAAGGCTTTTTGTTTGTTTTTTACATTTTAGGTATTATGGTAAATACAGAAAAATGCAGTAAAATACAAATGGCAGGAGAAATTACTTACAGCTGGGGTGTGAAAATAAAGCTTCATAAAGGAGGTAGGAATAGAGTAAATCTTCACAGTTGGGAAGGTTGTGAATAGGTAGAGAAAGTGTGCTCATTTTGAAAGGAGAAGACAAAATGAAAAGAAGCTACTTGTTTTTCTGCAGAAGAGTAAATTCACATGATTGACTAAAATATAAGTTGGAATTGTTGGTAAAAAATTCTCTTCATAATGGTAGAGTTATTAATTTGAATTAACTTTCAGATTTGGAACAGTTTTTAAATATTTCAGAATATATTAAATTATGCTTTGAAGATCATAAAAAAACAAAGTCCAATGAAATGGAAAACATCACTGGACCAAAACATGTAAGATATCACAAATCCAGAGGGCTGAGCTTCACATTGAGCATGAAATATATTTGATTGACAGTTGCAAATGACTGGGTATATCAAAGAAAAACCCATGATGTATCAATGGGGAGAACCCTGGTAAATAATCCGAAATGTTAATGGGAGAATCAAAAGTGGTATTCTTTGTTACGTATAATAATAGTTATTTATCTTTTCTGCCTTAAGTGCTTCCTTTATAAGGAATCATTTAAATTTTTTTCTTGAGAAACTTTTCTCCATATTTTATCATAATGTATTTTATTTTTTTCTTGGTCTGGAACTTGTCTTTTCTCTTTCATATAAAAAGTGAATATATTCTTAAATATAACCTCCTCTTGAAAAACTTCCTAATTAATTAATTACAACCACCAAGAAATAAATAATAATGCTCTTTTCTATATCATTTGACACCACTTAGCACAGCAGTTGCCATAATGTGATGATTATTTACTTGTTTGTCTTCGTCAAAATATCATGTGTTCCTAGATGAGAAAAAAAGTTTTACATGCATATATTTATAGGTTTAGTATTAAGGTAGCAGATGAACATTTGGGCCTCAACTCAAGTACTCCCTCAATGCAAGAACACTTTGTTCTATTAAACTGATTTTCCATGATATTCACCTTCCCGACACAATGTTTGAAGACAAAGTGGGTGCATAAGCAAATGTGGTGAAGAAAACTGATGGTGCCTGGATATCAAAAGATATAGTATCCGGGGTCTTAAAGGCTTGAAGATAAACAAGTGGCCATCTAGCTTAGAAGCAACAAAGCCCACATGGAAGAAGCATACCAGCCTGTGTGATCTAAAGATGTCAAAGGGATCAGGTACCAGGCATCAAAAACCAAAATATCACACCATTGTTAATGAGGGGAAGTTCAGAATGGGGACACAAAACCCATGTTTAGGCAACTGGACATCCCCTTACAGAAGGGTCGCAGGGAGGAGATGAGCCAGTCAGAGTGCAGGGTAGCACCAATGAAACATACAACTTTCCTCTCATTCCTAAATGCTTCCTCCCCCCACCCCCGCTATCAGCATCCTAATTCTACTTTACAAATCCGGCTAGACCAGAGGATGCACACTGGTACAGATAGGAACAGGAAACACAGGGAATCCAGGATAGATGAACCCTTCAGGACCAGCGGTGAGAGTGGCGATACCAGGAGGGTAAGGGGAAGGTGGGGTAAAAAGCGGGAACCAATTACAAGGATCTACATATAATCCCCTCCCTGGGGGACAGACAACAGAAAAGTGGGTGAAGGGTGATGTCGGACAGTGTAAGACATGACAAAATAATAATAATTTATAAATTATCATGGGTTCATGGGGGTGGGGGAGAGGAGAAAAAATGAGGAGCTGATACCAAGGGCTTAAGTAGAAAGCAAATGTTTTGAGAATGATGATGACAACAACTGTACAGATGTGCTTGATACAAGGGATGTATGTATGGATTGTGATAAGAGTTGTATGAGCCACGAATAAAATAATTTTTTTAAGTTTTATAATATATGTCTTTAGAGAAAAGTATATTGCATTATTTTGATGCAGACATTAAGTGCTCACTAAGTATCTCTTTGTTTCTCTTTATTCTGGATCAATATTAGAGGCCCTGTGGCAAATTTACACTTCACCTGAGAAAATGGCATGCATAAAGCTGAATTCCTGAGTCATTCGTGCAAGTAGAATAATGTGCAATGCCTGCTGTTGTGTCAATGATTTTTGTTAGATTACGCTGCTAAAGTTTTATTCTCAAATTGACTACTATAGCATTGGTTGTCCTAGTGGATGCTGATAACATGTGAGTACTATAAGTTGGCTGAAATGGGTTACTTATATGACCTTAAGTAAGTTCTCCACTTCTTCAACCTCATATCTGTTTATAGAATGATAGACATTATATTTTGTTAAGATTCCTTTGGGCCCAGATATTGAATGATACATTATATGGTATCAGGGATTATCTAATACCCTTATATTAAAATATTTATAATGGACAGAAATGTTTATTTTAATAGATTGGCTCTGGTTATATTTTACTTTTAGAAAAATAAAGTATATAAATCATGTATTTAAACATTCCTTCAATCATAAGGCAATGTTAATGGAGCCTTGCATGCTGCTCTGAAGCTGAAAAGATTTAATAGAGGTTCTAGGCTAAGGAAGACTAGAAAGACATGCCTAGTGATCGACTTCTGAAAACCAGCCAAGGAAATCTCATAGATCAAAATGATCCAATTTGAAGTCAATCTTGTGAATGGAGTGTGATCAACTCGAGATGAAGGTTGACATAAGTGAAAATTACCAAATAAGGAACTGTGAAAAAGTATCTCCTCTATAAATGTAATAAAATCTGCAAAAATGTTCACAGCCATCTTTTACAGCATTCTTAAAAATTAATCATATATTAACAATTATCCTGTAGCATTTACTCAAGAAATAAACAATCAAAAATCCCATAAAAGATGGATCTTTGTAAAAGCAGAAAGCTTTGTGAGGTCTGAGCTCTTCTTATTGCTTCACTTCCATCCATGGTAGTATTGAAATCATAATCTCAGAGAAAACTCGCAGCATGACAAGTATCAGAGAGCAGGACGACAGATGTTCTAAGACCCATTTCAAGAAAACTGTGATAAATTAACTTCTGTGGATTCTCTGAGAGCCTTCTTTAACCTCTCCTGTAGATTCTCTGATAGCCTTCATTGCCTTACTTGAGTTTACTCAGAATTCTCCTAATGCAAAAATATAAAATTTTTTGGAATGTATTGCTAGGGAAAAAAATGTTCACAGTCATCGAGAAAACAATCAGTGTATAGTAATCCCATGCACTACTAAATTAAAAACTACCTAATTCCATGTCATACTCAAATTGGTTGAAATTTCGACTGTTGTCATCCATAGGGTTTTAATTGGCTGATTTTCAGAAGCAAATTCCTACAAGGACTTTTATCCAGTTTGTATTAATCTGTAAGCTCTGCTGAAGCCTGATTAGCATCATGATATTTTATTAGGCATTGAAGTTTTAGTGGTAGAATTCTCACCTTCCATGCAGGAGACCGGGTTTGATTCCTAACCAATATTCCTCATGGAAAGCCAGCAGTCATCTGTCAGTGAAATGTATTTATATGATGCATAGGCCTGGGCAACATAGTTAATCCTAATGTAAAGTGTTAACATTAGTTAAGAACAATGTATCAATATTAGTTTGCAACAAATGTACCATTGCTACTACTTCAAAGAAGCTATTGAAGAAGCAAGAAGAGTACAGGTACACTTCATTTTATTGAGCCTCATTTTACTGTGCTTTCCAGATACTATATTTTCTACAAATTGAAGGTTTGTGGTAACCTTGTACTGAGCAAATCTATCAGCACCGTTATTTTGGCACCATTATTTCCAACAGTGTGTGCTCCCTTTGTGTTTCTGAGTCACATTTTCATAATTCTTACAATACATCAATTTTTTTTCCTTATGCTGTTTCACACAAAATTTACAGTGTATGTGCACTGGGAAACAAAAAGTTTATTTTACAATATTATATTTATTGTGATGCTATAGAACCAAACACATGTTATCTTCAAGATATGCTTGTATCTAGAAACACTTCTTTCTGAGAAAATTTTCTGTGAACCTTAAATCTACACCCTCAAAATCCTGCAAAACCTGTATAATAAAAAAAGAGAAATAAATTGTTTCTGTGAAGGTTACACATAGATTTACTATGTTGCTAGGTGCCCTTGAGTCAGTTCCAACTCATAGAAACCATATGTAATACAAAACGAAATACTGCACAGTTCTGACTATTCCAATATTACCCAATAATAAACTTTGGTGCATACACACAACTGAATAAAATGCATTGCTAAAGAGTGATGATGTAATTGTGAAGCACCTCATGACATGGATGAACCTGAAGAGCATTCTGCTGGGTGAAATTAGCCAATCACAAAAAGATAATTATTGTATGAGACCACTATTCTAAAGGGGGAAAAAAGAGGAAAATTTCAATAATAACAACAACAAAAGACTTTAATGGTTAATATGGGAGGGCAAGGGAGGAAAAACAAAGCAACAGACGAGGGTAGATCGGTATTAATTTGGATGAAGGAGAAGATAATATTCCATGAGAAGGAGAAGTCAAAATGATGGAAGGCAGGACAAGCTATTGGTAAGTTAATAATCATTTGAGTTGCTCAATACATTTCATATCTGAAATGTAAACCTCCACCTAATTTCACATCATAAAATGTTAAAACAAAAAACTATATCCTAGCTAAAAATAATATGAATGTTTATGAAAGCAAAAGTCATAATATAAAAAGACAGAGACAACTCATATGTCTATCAACCAAAACATGAATAAGCAAAATGTGATATTAATACATACTATAATATGGGAGAACTCTGAAAATTTTATGTTAAGTAAAAAAGCTACACAGAAAGAGCCACATATTTTACTCTCCCATTTTCATGAAATGTCTAGAGCAGGAAAATCTATATATAGAGAAAGCAAATTTTTAATGTTCCAGTTCTAGAAGAAAGTACGAATGGGTTCGTCTAATAATGAGCATATGTTTTTTCTGTGTGGTGTGTTTGAATATCTGAAAGTATACAAACTGAAGGAATTACAAGTAACAACTTAATGGTAAACTTTTAATGTGTAAATCTTATTATGTGTAACTTGAATCTTACTTTAAAAAAGAAAAATATATTTATCTGACAAATTCAGTCGAATTTTCCAGACATTATCATTTGCATTTCTATACAGATGGCAAATATGGCAAGACTTCATCTCAAGTATTAGAGATGTGTTATTAGGAGAAACCAGTCCTTGCAAAAATACATCATACTTCATCAAACAGAAGTTCAGCCCCAAATAGGAAGACTCAAAAAGAAGGATTGACACAGTGACTACAACATTGGATTCAATGTGCCAAAAATTGTGAGGATGGTGCAAGATTGCTGGTATTTCACTCTGTGGTGCATAGAGTTGCGATGAGTTGGAACTGACTCAAAGACACCTAACAACAACAACATATCAAAACTTAGTATATATGTTAAGCAACCCTTTTTGGTAATATGTAATTTTGAATTATGTGCTTCTTTAATATTGTTTTGTGGCTCCCAAGAGGGCTTTTTGTTGTTAGGTGCCATCGAGTTCTTTCTGACTCATTGACATAACAACATAATGAAACATCAATCAGTGTGCACCATCCTCACAAATGTTCATATATTGGATCCCATTTTTGCAGGTATTCTGTCATTCTGTATTGTCGGTGGTCTTCCTCTTTTACATAGCCCTTCTTTTTTACCAAGCATAGTGACTTTTCCAGAGTTGTTCTTTCTTGGTAAAATGTACAAAGTACATGAGATGAAGTCTCACCATCTTATTTTCTAAAAAATATTCTGGCTTTATTTCCAAGACAGATCTGTTTGTTTTTCTGCTAGTCTATGGTACTTTCAATACTCTTGACTAGCACCATAAGTTGAATGCATTGATTATCCTTCAGTGTTCCTTACTCAATGTTCAACTTTCACATATATATGAGGCTATTGCAAATACCATAGCTTGGTCAGGTACACTTTAGTCCTCAAAATAACAAACCTTTCCTTCAACACTTTAACACATTCTTATACAGCAAATTTATCCAGTAATTGCATTTCTTAATTGCTGTTTCCTTAAGCATTGGTTGTGAACCCAAGCAAGATATAATCATTGATAACTTTAATGTTTTGTTTCTTTAACATGATGTTGCCTATTGATGCAGTTGTAAGTATTTTTGTTGCAGAAATAGTTAAATGTTCAAATCCTATTTGAAAGGTTGGTGGTGCAGAAAACCCAGGTTGACTCAGAAAGCAGGGCTTGCAATTATCTTTCAAAATTGTATAGCCACAAAAACCTTATAAGGCCGTTCCATTCTGGACACTTGGGGAAAACATGAGTTGGAATTAAATTCATGTCTCATAGTAAAAACAGTAATACTGCTGTATTAGGCTAGCTTGACAAGAGAAACAAATCCAGAGACACTCATATATGTATAAGAAAGAACTTACTGAACCCAAATGAAGGCTGAACATGATGGTGGGACAAGAGGAAAGTAAAAGGAAATAGGGGAAAGAACCAGGAGTCAAAGGATATTTATAGAGGTCTAAATACAGGCATGTACATATGTATGTATATATACATACATATATATATATATATTTAGAGAGAGAGAGAGAGAAAGAGGAATAGAACTATATACTCATATCTGTATGTTAAGAATTATGGTTGCAGATGGACATTGGGCCTTGACTCAAGTACTCCTTTAACACAAGAACACTTTGTTCTAACAATCCAGCATTCTGTGATGCTCTCCTTCCCTACATGATTGCTGAAGACAAAATGGGTACATAAGCAAATGTGGTGAAGAAAGTTGATGGTGCCTGGCTATCAAAAGATATAACATCTGGGGTCTTAAAGGCTTGAAGATACATAAGTGGCCATCTAGCTGAGAAGCAACAAAGCCCATATGGAAGAAGCATACCAGTCTGTGTGATCATGAGGTATCGATGGGATCAGGTATCAGGTATCTAAGACCCAGAACAAAACCATACCCAAGGTGAATGGAGGTTGGGTGGGGCATGGAGTGGAGACCCAATGCCCATCTGTAGACAACTGGACATCCCCTCACAGAGGGGTCACAGGGAAGAGATGGACCAGTCAGGGTGCAGTATAGCACCAATGAAACTCACAACTTTCCTCTAGTTCTTTGGTGCTTCCTTCACCCCACTATCATGACCTCAATTCTACCTTACAAATTGGATTAGACCAGAGCATGAACATTGCTACAGATAAGAACCCGCAACACAGGGACTCCAGGAGAGATAAACCCCTCAGGGCCAACAAGGAGAGTAGAGATATCAGGAGGATTAGGAGAGGGTGGGGGGTGAAAGGGAGAACTGATCACCAGGGTCAACCTAGAACTCTTCCGCAGAGTACAAATAATGGAAAAGTCGGTGAGGGGCAAGAGAGGATGATGTAAGATATGAAAATAATAATCTATAATTTATCACGGGTTCACGAGGGAGGGTGTGTGGGCAGGGAGAGATGGGGAAGAAATGGGGAGCTGACATCAGGGGCTCAGTTGGGAAAAGAATGCTTTGAAAATGATGACGGTGACATGTGCAAATAAGCTTGACACATTGGATGAATGTGTGGACTGTGGGATAAGAGATGTAAGAGCCCCAATAAAAGTATTTAAAAAAAAGAAAAGAAAGAGCTTTATGTTAAAGAGTAATTGTATATTAAGAAAATAATCCCAGCCAAGACCTGATCAAGTCCATAAGTCCAATATTAGACCATAAGTCTGATACTAATCCATTAAACCCTCATCAGACTCACACAGCCACATACAATGATGCAGAATGCAAGAAGATCACAGGCAGGTGGGTGAAAAATTTTGTAGATCCGACGGCAGTAGATGCATCTCAGGGCTCTGGTTGTCACCAGAGTGACTTGAAGTGGCTCATCAACAGGAAGGTGAAGCAGAAATAGAGAGAAAGTTCCCAGAAATTCCCAGAATCCTCATGAGAAGGCCACTCCCAGAAGGAGGCATCATCAGACTGCAACCTGATTGACGGGCTAGGCTCTATCCCTACATTTATTTATCAAATTGATGTGAAATTATGTAACTACCACAGACCACCCCTTGTCAACTTGACACCTGTACACAACTTTTTAGCTATACATATTTTTTTAACATTTTATTAGGGGCTCATACAACTGTTATCGCAATCCATACACACATCAATTGTTTAAAGCGCATTTGTACATCATTCTCAAAACATTTTCTCTCCACTTAAGCCCCCAATATTAGGTCCTCATTTTTCCCTTCCTTCCTCTC
>NW_022103940.1:836382-882160 GCF_000313985.2 Echinops telfairi
TGTGGGCTTTGTTGCTTCTGAGCTTGATGGCCGCTTGATTACCTTCAAGCCTTTAAGACCCCAGACGCTATACTTTTTGATAGCCGGGCACAATCAGCTTTCTTCGCCACATTTGCTTATGCACCCATTTGTCTTCAGCTATACATAATTTTTAAACAAATTTTAAACCAAAAATATTAAAATCATATCTATGCCAAACAGGATAAAACTGAAATGCACAAAATTCAAAATGTGCCAGCCAGGAAACAAAACAAAAACATTCTATATTTAACAATTGTAGTTATGTGAATTTATTTATTCACAGTTATTTACACCAAAATCCTATAGTCCTATCAATGTATTCCCCCATCCATGACAGTTTGTAAGCCAGCCACTTCATGCTTTCTCCACTCCCAATTTGAGTGTCCAATTTCTATACTGTCCACTTACATCAACCCAGTGCTCTGAGGAGACAAGCACCTTCTATGATGTGAAGAATCTTGTTTCTAATTGGAAACTTTTAATTCCACATTCATAAGCAAAGTAAAATTATGACAGGCCATCAATAAGATCAGCAGCAATATGCACCCATTCACAGGTTCAAAAATCGTATCTTCATCTGGTCGACTTCTGGTCAACTCATTGTGAGCCGCCTCACTTAACCTCACCAGGGTGCCCATTAGTGGCCTTCCCTTTTGGCCACGGGCCCTGGCACATATTCTCAACAATCCTAGCCCCCTTGGGCTAGGTCATGCTCCACACAGCTCTTTAAACTTCAGACCAGCCATTCTGCTCTCATTTTCTCCTCTCGTCCCTGTGAAGAAAGTCCAAGGGTGGCCAGACTCAACCATCTTGATTGCTGCATTTCTTCCACTTCAACTCAACAAGTGGATCCAGGTGATCATCTAGTAAGCAATTCAGGCTGCCTGCAGGTTCTCTTTAACTTTCAGTCCTGAGAGGAGAGTTTCTTTATGGCGCAACAACAGGAAAGTGAAGCAGAGAGAGAGAGATAAGTTCCCAGAATCCTCATGAGAAGGCCTGGACCACAAAGAGGCATCATCGGGTTGTGACCTGACTTACAAGTTATTGTAAATCACCTACACGTATTTATCAAGTTGACATGAAATTATGTAACTACCACAACTGCCTATTCAGTGTGTTTTCATTTTTTCTTATGGTTTTTAGGAATTGTGTATTTATCACTTTAAAACTTAGTTATGAATATCAGAAGTTATAGTTCCAACGTATCAACGCAGTTCTCAGAGATTCTTAACATATAAATAATGCCTCATAAGATTTTATAACAAAATCAAAATAAGCCAAAAGCATAATAAAAATTTGGTACCTTCTCCCTTGATTCTGTTATCTCAGTTTAGGTATCCTTGTTGCAAAGGCCTTAGTAATTAATTAAACTGAAATAGTATTTTTTTAATGAAATGCATTTAAATATGATTACTTCATCAATATGTAGAGCAGAGATAAGCAAATTATTGTCTACAAGCTATTTTTTGTAAACATAGTTTTATTGTAACAAAGCCAAACCTACTAATTCATGAAATGTCATTGTTTTTCTTCATGCTAAAATAACATATTAAGAGAGACCATTTGCCTACATGGTCAAAAATATTATCACTGTGGCACTGTACATTAAAAAAAAGCTTGCTGATTTCTGGCACTACATTTGAATGAAAAAAAAATCTTTAAAATAATCTTATTCAATAATTCCACTCCTACACATGAACCCTAGCAATCTAGGAACAGCGAGAAAAAGAAGACATATATACCCCTGTGCTCCTCACAGCCCCATTAACAATAGTAAACACGCAGAAAGAATCTAAGTGTCCATTAAGATAGATGAATAAATAAGATGTGATACAAAAACAATGGAAAACTACTCAGTGAAGAAGAAAAGTGAATTCCCAATACATCTTACAAAATAGATGAACCAGGAGAATAGTGTATTGAGTGAAATAGTCAATTAGAATATAAAAACAACTATTGTATGTTCTCACTGTATGAAATCACACGAGTAGGTAAATATAGACATATTAGAGATACATGTATGTGGTTCCTGTTGAGGCTGGTGAGTACTCCTTTGGCAGTAGTCACCTTCTGTTTATAGAAATGAGGGAAAATATCACCCAAAATGGGTGAGTTTGCACAACATGACCAAGGTAATCAGAGTCAATAATCTGTTCAAAAGAAATAGAGGCAAATGGAGAAATGTTAGCTTAGACCTTGCAATAATGACAACTACCAATCCCCCACCAAAAAGAGAGAGGGGAAGCTAATGCAGCTACTGGTACTAGTTAGACAACAAATCCGTTCTTGACCTCTATTTTCTTGATTTAGGCCTTAAGTGGTCTCCTGACAGAACCCAATAAATAGACACACTATTATATTAAGGTTTATTTTCTACCTCCCAGTGTAATTGGAAATGAGTAGTGTATGGGGTCATAAAATATTCCAAGTAGCCATCTTTTATTCTTCTACAACAAAAGAGAAAACAGGGAAACCCAAGAATCAAGAAGAAATTGGATGACCGGACTAATTCTCTGCATGAATCACTGCCTCCTCCACCTTGAGACCAGAAGACCTAGATAATTAGTAATTATGACTATTTAAAATACTGATCAAGGAACATAATTGTGGTAGTTACATAATCTGTGGTCAATTTGGGACTTGAGAGGATTAAGAAGGAAGGGATGGAGTCTAGTCTGTCAATTGGGTCAGAGCCAATGAGGCCTCTGTGTGGGCATGGCCTTCTCCTGAGAATTCTGAGAATTCCTGGATTTTCCTCCTTGGAGGCAGAAGGCACACTCTCTCTTGACTCACTTCCTTGGAGACTCTCTACTGACAAGGCTGACTCCCTATGAGACATCCCAGAGGAGAATCCACATGGACCCACCCTGATGCAGCCAGCCAGAACCCTGGACCTGGAGAAGCCATGTGGAGACCTCTGCCACTGCCAAAGCTGAGATGCTTACAATACCACTGAATCTACAAGACTTCCCACATGCTGTCCAGTGATCTTCCTGCATTCGGCACCATCGCATGTGCTTCGTGAGTCTGAAGAAGGCTTTATAGATTGGTGTTGGACATATGGGCTAATATCAGACTTATGGGCATGAACTTGACTGGGCTGGGATGATTTCTTAATATACAATTACTCTTTATATAAAACTCTCTCTTATAAACATATGAGCTTCTATGGATTTGTTTCTCTAGTCTACCCAGACTAACAAAATAATGAAGAACTTCTGCCCAAAAGGGATAAAATTATGCAACCTAACAACAAAATTTTTTTAAAAATCTAGATTTACTTGTGTTTTTTAGGCTAGAGAAACCCCCATGACTTTAACCCTGAGTTTCTTTCTAATGTTGACTTAAGAAATATCCTCTGAAATTACTTTTAAAAAAATGTATTATCTTAAATTTTTCTTTTATTAGCATATCTTATTAAGAATTTTTGCTATGTGTTTATATTAAGACTTGTTATTGTTGTTAGGTGCCTTTGGGTAAGTTTGGACTCATAACTGCCCTATGCACAACAGAACAAAACACTGCACATCCTCCCTGATCCTTGCCATTGTTCCTATGCCTGAGCCCATTGTTGCAGTCACAGCATAATTCCATCTCATTGAAATCTATTCCCTTTTTGATGCCACTCCACATTACCAAGTATTATGTACTTCTCCAGTGACTGGTCTTTCCTGACAGCATATCCAAAGCATGTAAGATGAAATTTTGCCATCCCTGCCTCTAAGGAGCACACAGGACATACTTCTTCCAAGACAGATCTCTTTTTTCCTTTTAGAAGTCCATAGTACTTTCAATATTCTTCTCCAGAATTATTCATGTTATATATCAAGAATATATGAAATCTTCACCAAGTGCTCTTCTTTCTGATAGGTGGGTGCCATGTAGTTTCTTCATTACATCTTGCTATAGCACTCATATATTTAGTAATCTCATCATTAGGATATGTATCAAGCAGGTTTATATCATAACAACTAACTGTTCTTAGATTGTGGCTAGAATTAAGTGTGAGCCCCAAATCTATTCATATATCTATAGTTTATATATGCCTTGGTTTCATCTTAGAGATATCATTGTTCTTTTATATTAGAGAGCATTACCAATCATCTCCCTGGAGCATAAGTTTATTCTGTTGATAGTGACATTAATTTAGCCAATGATATAGAATGTAAAACACAGTTGAGAAAAGGAGATTACAGAAGTCCAGACTGGTTTTAAACTGCAGTGCATAAATTATTGACTTGTACAGATTACTATTTACACAAAAAAATGGGGCTTGGTGGTAAGGCACAACTTTCAATAATATTCATTGCCGGGTGGCAGAACCAGGCCTACCAGCTTAATTTGTATTTTAATAAAGTAGTAAGAGCTTTGAAGTAGTGAGTATATGGTCTGATGACCCCCAGTTCTATATCCTTGGAATAGCTAGCTTCTATTTCTTCTCACACCATGTATTTTTGACCTTAAGCCCAAGGAATAAAAGTGAGTTTGTGGTATAGTCCAATTCACTTATTAGGTTTCCACATCAAATTCTTCTGATGTGGCCTATGAAGGAGGGTGTG
Source organism: Echinops telfairi (assembly GCF_000313985.2). Taxonomy (NCBI): domain Eukaryota; kingdom Metazoa; phylum Chordata; class Mammalia; order Afrosoricida; family Tenrecidae; genus Echinops; species Echinops telfairi. Next base: position 840,963 of record NW_022103940.1, read on the forward strand.
CACCTCAAAATTACAGAGTCTAAAGTCCCATTAGTCTATAGCATATGGCCTGGCCCCCCGGGGGACTGAATGGAACCTAGCTCTATGTGGCCAGTTAGGAACATATTACCAAGCATATTCTCCACTTGGGTTTTATGTAAGAGTTGTTAAGCGCATTTTCTAAGCAGGAAGTTGGTCCTTCCCATTTTTCCACTAACAGAAATGCACTTGGTCTTCTCTGAGACACACATATTCTCCTCCCCTCTTGACTTGAATTTCCCATCAAGGTAGCTTATCGCTCTAGTTAAAGTGTCTGTTGGTTTGGGATAGGGGTAACCTTACCACAATATTTTTGGTAGAAAATAAATTATCAGCTTCCTCTCCCCTGATCTTGAATCTTACCATGGCTTTTGTGAGGTCTCATCTTTAAAGGTTTTTTTAAAGATATAATTATAGAAAGGGTTTTGTAAATTTCTTGGGCACTAGTCCAGCTATCTATCATGTTACTGGACAAACTGGGTTAGCAGATTACATGATTCGGAGTCAAGAGTGTGCTCTCGTCTTGGTAGTTTTCCTTATAGTAGTGATCTCATACAATATTTGCCCTTTTGTGACTGGGTACTTTCACTTAACGTAATGGTCTCCAGATCCCTTCATGTCATGAGATGTTTCCTGGTTTCAGCTCTGTGTTTTTAGTGATGCATAGTTCTCCACTGTGTGTTAAGTATCAATTGTTTTTAGTCTTTCTTTTACTGATAGGAATTTTAACTTTTTCCAGTTTTTTGCTATTGTGGACTATGATGCAATGCACATGGAAGGTCTTGATCTGTCTCTTATGATGGTGGTGGGGCAGGGAAAGGGTCAGGTATGTTCCCAGCAATGGTATCACTGGGCCATATGTTGTTATTCCTATTACCAGTTGTTTTACTTATTGCCAAATCGATATTCACAATGATAGTACATATTTACATACCCACCAGCAGGGCATAAGACTTCCACTCTCTCCAAATCCTCTCTGGCATTTGCTATTCTCTGGTGTGTGTTTTTTTTTAATTCGTAGATGGTTGGGGTGTAAGATTATAGCCCCTCTTTACCTTGAATTACATTTTCCGGATGGGTATTAAACAAGAGCATTTCCTCATGTGATTTTTAGCCATTTAAGTGTCCTTCTTTGTTAATTGTCTATTAAGGTCCTTTAAGTGAGTTACTTTTTTTTTCCTTATTGAGGTATTGCATAATTCTGTAGATTTTAGTGATTAGTCCTTTGTCCATAATATCATTCCATGGGCTCTCATTTTACTCTTTTGGTGTTTTTTTTTAATTTTTAATACATCCAGTCATCCATTTTGTCTTCCACTGTGCATGCTTCCTTTGTTATAACTGGTAGCCTGTTTATGCCCTGCAATAGGACCCTTATGTTTGTCCCAATTTGCTCATTGATTATCCTGATAGCTTTCGGGTTTACATAGAGGTTTCTGATTTATCTTGAGTTCATTTGTGTGCATGGAGTGTGGTGTGGGTCCTATTTCATTCTTCTGCACATGGATATCCATTTTTTCCCAAGATCATTTGGCAAAGAGGGCATATCTTTCCCATTTAATGTTTATTGGTCCTTTGTCAAAAATCAGTTGTTTATATTTTATGCTTCTATTTATGGGTTTTCTGTCCTGTTCCATTAGTCTATGTGTCCATCTTTATACCAGTACCAGACTGTTTGACTACTGTGGCCCTGTAATAGATTTAGAAATCAGGTAGTGCACGACCTTCTAGTTTGTTCTTTTTGAGAAGTTCTTTACTTATTCCAGGCCTCTTCCCACTGCATATTTGGAAATTAGTTCTTTCATTACTTTAAAAAATGATATTAGGGTTTGGATCAGGGTTGTATTGTATTTGTAATTGCTTTAGATAGTAATGATATTTCACAATATTGGCTTCCTTTCCATGAATATGGGATATTCTTCCATTTGTGCAGGCCTTTTTTAGTTTCTTGTATTAATGTTTTGTAGGTGTCTTTATACAGATTTTTTATTTGGTTGGGTTTATTACTAGATACTTAATCCTAGGTATTTAATCTTTTGTGTGGCTAATGTGAATGGTATTGTTTTCTTTTTCTTTTTTTGAAAATAATTTCATTGGGAGCTAACACAGATATCATATCATTTTATAGTTCAATCATATCAAGCAGTATTATACAACTGCTACCACAATCAGTTTCAAAACATTCTCTTCCTTCTTGTAATCCTTGATATCAACTTCTCTTTACTTCCCCTCCTTTTCTGTACCCCCCTCCCCAGGAAACCTTTTTCTCCTTATTGTCTCAATTTGTTCATCAATACTGCGTTTCATAAACTAAAAACTAGTAAAACAAAAATTCAACAGGGCTACCACCAATGACAAAAACTCAGTATGAAAAAAGAGAAAGAAAAAGAAAAAATATTGGAAACCAGATCAGGTCCATGGTGTAGCAGAGGGGGATCAAGTTACAAGGTTTTCAACCTTACAAAGTCAAGTTGATTATTTTGATCTTCTATACTCATCTCTCCAATACACTCTGTTTGATAACCAGTCTATTTCCATCCCTCAATTATATGGCTAGAAAGAAATCACCTGAGGCTTTTTTCCTATGTAGAAATCACACATTTATCTTGGGCTTCCAAAGTCATCCATAGCTTACTGCAAACCAGAATCTTACAATTTAGTCTCTGATACAATTACCTGCTTCAACTTTGTATCATAAGATTTACTGGAATTATTTTCTTGATGTCTTTTACAGAGCACTCTTCACTGGTATATAGAAATCCAATTGATGTCTGCTTGTTAATCTTCTGTACTGCTACTTTATTAAATCCCTCAGTTGTTTCCAGCAGTCTTTTTGTGGAAAACTTCAGTTCTCTCTATATAAAATCATATTGTCTGCAAATTGCAAGAGCTTACATTCTTTGCTCATTCATACTCCCTTAATTTTTTGTTGTTGTTTAATGATTCTTAGACTTCCAGAAAAATGTTGAATAAGGGTGGAGATAAGGAGCATCCTTTCTGGTTCCTGTTTTCAGGGGGAAAGTTTTCAGTTTTTCCCTTTTGAGTGTGATTTTTGGAGTTGGTTTTTCATATATGGCCTTTTTTTATGTAGCGTAATTTCCCTTCTTTTCCTATATATTTAGTGCTTTTGTTAGGAATGGTTGTTACATATTCTTAAATGCTTCTTCTACATTCATTGGTATGATCAGATGCTTGTGTGTTGCACTACATTAATCATTTTTTGAACGTTGAATCATCTTGCATATCTGGTATGAATTCCACTTGGTCAAGATGAGGTATTTTTTTGATACATTGTGGAATTCTATTAGGCAGGATTTTGCTGAGAATTTTTTGCATCTATGTTCAGAAGGGATATTAGTCTGTAGTTTTCTGTCTTTGTGATGTCTTTGCCTGGTGTGATAGGTAGGTTTATTGTGTCAACCTGGCCAATGAACATATGTGGGATTAATTGAAGGTCAGAGAGATAAATGGCTCATCAAGCCTCACCTTTCTTGTCTTTTGCTCTTTGATGATCAGACCAGTGTGTGGCTACCTTAGATTTTTCTCTGCCTCAATGTGCAAGCTACACTACCTTTGTGACACCTAGTTCATAGACTGTGTCGCTGCAGTTTGAGGTTTCTTCAAGACCTGGTTCACCACATTATGGGAGTGTACATCACTTGAGCTGAGGACTGTGATACCCTGTCATCTGGCTGACTGTTGGTGACCTACCTTGCTGTTTGCTGCCTGTGGCCAGATAGCCTGAATTGCTTGCTCTACAGAGGACTCAGCTGTCTGCTTCCTTGACTTGCATCCAGGCCTCAAGACTTGAAGGACTGACAGTGTATTAGCTGTCTCATGGAAGTGAGCTGCACAGCCATTTGTACTGCTCTATAATTAGCTGTTTATATTTTATGTTATCTATCTATATAAATATATATATAAAATCATAACTGTCCTGGTTTTGTTTCTCTAGAGAACCCTGTCTAACATACCTGGTTTGGGGATTAGATTTATACTGGCTTCGTAGAATGAGTTTAGGAGATATCTCTCCCTTTCTATATTCTGGAACAGCCTATAGAATTGGGAGCAACTCTTCCCTGAATAGTTGTTAGAATATTTTTCTCAAGCCATCTGGTTCTGGGCTGTTTGGGGTTGGACGTTTCTTAATGAACTTATCTATTTCTTCTTTTGTCATGTGTCTATTCAGGTATTTTTTTTATGTTCATCTGCATTAATTTGGATAGAGTGTGTATTTCTAAATATTTTCCCATGTCTTCTAGATTATAAAAATTATTAGAATACAATCTTTCACAATACTGTTATTATTCTTTTTATTTCATTATGATCTATTGTGTTGTCACCCTTTTCATCTCTAATTCTCAATGTTTGCACTTTCTCTTTTTTTCTTAAGTTTTCTAGCAGTGCAAACAACCAAATTCATTTCTTGTTGTCTTTTCCCATAGATTTTCTCTTTCCCAGTTCATTTATTTCTCCTGTTCAATTTTAAAGTTTTTTTCCTTCTGTTGTAGGGTTTATGCTGGTGTTTTTGTTCTAATTGTTGAAGGCATTGTGGTAAAGTGATGAAAACTATTTTCTGCTCATATTTTATGTGTGTACTGATTGCTATAAATTGTCCTCTGATAACTGCTTTTTCTGTGTCTCATTGATTTTGGTATATTGTTGTATCATTCTTGTTTTTTTCTTTTGGCTAATAGACAGTCTTTTAAGTAGTGTGTTTCTTAGTTTCCTTGTTTTTTCCATTATTTTCTTGTTCTTTCTATTGCTGATTTCACATTCATCTTCTGAGAATTATGTAGTGTTCGTCTTATCTCTCATTATGTTGTTTAAGTTTAAGTCCATATTATTGGAGATTAATATTGCCAATCCTGCCTCTTTTTTGGTTGTCATTGGCATGGTACATTCTTCACAATGGTTTCACTGCCAGTTTTTGTCTGTGAGTTTGCTGTCTGTCTCATGAAAACAGCATATTGATGAGTCTTGTTTCCTAATCCAGTCTATTACTCTTTGCCTTTTATTTGTTGTCAATGGACATTCCATGTTAATATTTTCAAATGTGGATTAGTTTCTGTCACTTTCTAGTATTTGTGCTTGGTACTTCTTTTTGTATATGTATGTTTGTGTGGGTGGAGGTTATCCTTTATTTGGGATGGTGTTTTCAGTGGGTTGGTTTCTGGGTGGTTTTGCACATTGTGGCAGTCTCATGTTTGTGTGCTGCTGTTGTTGATTTTGTAGCCATAGCATTCCAGTTAATATGTTTTGTAATGCTTATTTTGTTTTTATGAATTCTATAAATATGTCTTTGTTTGGAAATACTTTTATTTTTCCTTCATATTTAATGAATTACTGGATATAGGATTCTTGGTTGACAGTTTTCTTTTCATTCAAAGTTTGGTATATATTGCTGAATTGTCTTCTTGCCTGCATAGTTTCTAATGAGAAGTCTTATCTTTATCCATCTTCCTTTGTAGCTGACTATTTTTTTTGCCCCACCCCCGCCCCCATAACGGCTTTCAAGATTATCTCGCTTTTCTGGAAGTTGGATCATTTGACTATTGTATTTATGTATTTGTTTGTTTGTTTATTTCCTTCCCTGGGGTCTAACCTGTTTGGCGTTCTATGTGCTTCTTGGATCATCATCTTCTTTGTGATATTGGGGAAACTTTCTCCATGAATTCTCTATTATATCTGTAGATGTGTTTGTTTCTTTCTGTTCTAATATTCCACTAAGATGTAGGTTCTTTCTCCTCATGGTGTCTTTTGGGTTCTTTTACTTTTTAGCTTGATTGTTTCTCCCCTTGCTTTTTAGTTTGATTTTTCTCTCATTGGCTGTAGACTGCATAGTTGTATTTGAGTTCACTGATTCGATTTCCCAATTCTTCCATTGTGTTCTTCAGTTTGTGCACTGTGCTTTTTAATTCTGTTACCTCATTGCTTAGCTTCTGGATTTCCTTAAGATGTGAGGATATTAGTATCTCAATTTCTTCATTTTGAGGATTAATCCCCAGGTACCTTTCATGGTCCTAAACCTCATTCTACTATATTCTCTTCCTGGTACTTCCAGGGCTTTTTTCCAGTGTATTCCATTGGGTTTGGGTGATCTTCAATAGTTAGATTTTCGTTTTTATTGATTTTTAGTGGTTACTGTTGTTGAACATTATTTGAGAAGCATAGAGCTCAAGCTGTAAGTGGTATGTAGGCTTCTGAGTTATGTATGGGGGGGTTGGTTCTTTGGTTCACAGAAAAAGGTCTAGTAGGAGCTGAAAATTGTTTTGTGTGTAGATGAGGAAGAAATGATAGAGATGTGATAGGAGTAATAATAGGTGGTCTTCTGGGCAAATATTATATTTTATATATTGAAAGAAGGGATTACAAGAGGAGTTCTAGTACTTGTTAGTCACTAGGAAAGGGAAATTGAGGTCTTGAGATAGTGGCAGTGAGGTAAGGTAAGCAAAGTGGTGGTTGAGGTAAGCAAATACTATAAGTTAGTAAGCACATCAGGCTATGGTAAAGTTAAAGAAGATTTATCAGATTGAGTGACAAAAGAGATTAAGAGGTGTCTTTTGATGAGTGGTTCTTAGAGCTTAAAAACCTTAGGCCCTTTACTGAGGACTACTCTTTCAGTTTCCCTATGGTTTTTGCCTCTCAAATGAAGAGGGTAGTACCCTGTTATTCTCCTTGAGAAAATCATATGGTGGGAAGGTCTGTCCCATCTGTTCCTGTTTAGGTGATGAGTACAGCCATGAGATTATGTTTAGAAACCTAAGGTTCAAAAGTATGCAGTGGTCAGCTTAAGGCAAAATGCTAGAAATGTGCCTAGGCTTCAGGGGAAGAGAATCAAAGATGCATGCATATTTTGGGTTGGGACCCCAGAGAGCTAAATTCTTTTTCTCCTTGTCCAAGGGCAACTCTCTCTATTCGTTCTTGGATTTCTTCCTTCATGAGCAAGGCTTGGTGTGCTATTGTGCTCTTGGAGGATCGAATGTAATCATAGTGTTTTACGCACTTGATCCTGTCTGATAGAAGAGAGATGGCCACAGCCATGTATCTGTGTGTGAGCGATTTTTATTTTGGAGTGGGACACAGATTACCCGACTGCAAAATAAGGGCATGTGGAGGCCAGCATCCAAGAGCCTTCCTCTGATTTGGGGCAAACCTGGTTCCCCCACTGACAGATATGTGAGTTACTTGTGGATTATGACCTAAAGACAAGAGTCTGCCTAGGGTGGGGGAGGTCTGCTTGAGTGGGAAGGCAAGGATCCACTAGAATTGCTATCTCAAGATGAGAGTTATGATGAGTCTAAAAGGGTAACTAGTTGATCCAACATATAATAGAGGGAGAATGCAGTAGCCAAAAAGAAATATGTGTCCCTGTTTTGCTGGTCATCACCTTCCCTGCTAGTAGGGAGCTGAAATCAATATATCAAGTGAATGAGCTTGGTTAGCATGAATTGGGAGAGCGTCTCCCAGAGTAAAGGGGCAGAAGTGGTTCTGAGGATCCTAAAAAGTGAGAAGTTACACTATTTATAATGTGAGGGGATTTCATACCAAACCAGCCAAGTCATCCATTTCCCACTCAGGGAATGGTCAGAGAAGTAGGGAAAATGGGTGCTTGAGTTGGACAGGGCTTCTAGTCAGGAGGATTGGAGTTTGCCTCTTACAGTGTGTATCAGTGGTGGCTGGTCACAGGGACCAGGAGTCAGAGGGGTGCTGACTGCTATGTTGTGCTCTGGATTCTCAGACAAAGGAAAGGAATTTTAAACAAAAGACAAGCAAACATATATGGCAGTGAGAAAAAATAATCTTGAAACACATGGATCTCAGGCCAGGTGTCCGATTTTCTACAGCAAGAATCTTGACGTGACGAGTTCTCTCCAGGCCATACAGATGTACTGGCAGAGCTTGTTCTCTAGTGACTGTCTTCTCACTTCAAACTTAGCAATTATTTTTAAGGCAAAGTTGAAAAGGTTGGGGAGCAGAGAGATTAAGTAAATGGGAGTGAAACAACTGAAAGGAAATATTGAGGATATTTACAAAATATAAAGAATGTAACCAATGTAATTTATTATTATGTATAGAAAGTGTAAGGGGAGTAGGTTTTGCTATGGACATTTACACCAAAAATAAATAAACATGAACCAGAGTATATATATATTAATTTAAGTGATAAAACTGAAGCCCAAACAATATGGGGGTGTTTTCATCATAAGTACAAGAATGTTGGCCGTCTCAGTTGATCTCCCCTCTGATGTACCTTAGGCCTGATCTAGTTTTCAATATTTTCTGTATTTTGTTTTGTTTTGTATGTTCATATTGGGTTTTATTTCAGATGCATTATCTCATTGGGGGTCACTCTCTTGAATTTTTTATAAGTTTTTTTGTTTTTCAATATATGAAACCCAGTATTGATGAACCTATTGGGACAGCATGTAGAATAACGATTTCCAGAGGGTATGGTTTTGGCGGGGTAAAAGGGAACTGATGTCTAGGATTTCAGGAAGAAAAATAATGTTTTTAAATTGATTGTGGTACCAATTGTATAATACTGCTTGATATGATTGAACTATAGAATCATCTGATATCTGTATTAATTCCCAATAAACAGTTTTTGGAGGAAAAAAGAATGTAAGAATGGTAAAATGAAATGTTATAAACAAAGATTTATAAAGAGTCTAGTATGTAACAAGAATTGTAAAATATGGGGAGAAGTACATCATTTTACAAAGTGGAAGGAGTTCTATAAATGGCTTAAAATATCTGTCCAGAGTTATCAATGTGGTACATAGTATAGACATTATTTGAAAATAAATCTATTTAGTCCAGAAACCTCTTATTTTTTCAACCAAATCATAGCAAATAGTTTGCCAAATATCTGGGGGGTTTCTTCATTACTCCTGGTATGCAGTAAGCACACAACTTACTACTTCACACAATGACTTTTAAGTTGGAATTTTATCCCATAATACATTTTATTCACTATTACATAGGATTTTTCAGCATAAAATTTAAATATAAAATGTCTATTTTCAAGAGGGTAAATACCGATGAATAAGATAATTGGGAGGAAATGATTAAGAAAGGGTTAATTCATTTAAAAATTAATTGACATAATAAATAGAAATATTGCCAAACAATATGCTTTAACATATTTAACAATATGATTGAAAGTATGCTTTATGAACAAAACAATATTCTGCCAGTATATTTTCAGATTATTATATTGTATTTTGAAGTGTCTATTCATATTTAACATCGTCTGCCTTTTGTTTTAATGCTTTTTATAGATAAGAATATGCTTCAAAATGATTATGTCCAAATTAAAATATTTTAAATGTCATAGCTACATTATGTCGTGTTTTTGTTGAGGCACTATTCTATGATTTTATGCTGGCAAATGTAGCTAGTCATTTCTACATCTATTTATTTTCCTTTTGTATGTTTTATCTAAAACATTAACTTTTGCTGCATTCTAAAAAGAAATGGCACATTTACATCTCACAGAAATTCATTATTGATCTCACTAGAAATGTAACCTAACACTCGAATGTAATTTGTCAGCATAGAGGCGAGTCATGAGAAGGGGAGTCTTGCTGTTAGAGAATACATTAATTTGCAGCTGCCATTTTCAACAATACATTTATGTCACACACACAAATCAACAAATAAGGGTTGATTTCTTTTTATGTTTCCCTTATTTTCTCTTTTCCCTCCTTTCAAGTTCTATACAGAAGACAAATTTGTTGTATGGGAATTTCCATAACCTTTGTGGGTGGTATAATTAATCTAATTTGGTTTGGTATGTGTGATAGGCACATCAGCATACTTCTGTCTTCTCTCTATCATAAATTCCCTGTTGACTACGTAATCAAGTTTGCTGGTGGAGAAGATTTCACCAAGATTGTTAATCTGATTATACAAGGCCTTAAAACTATGTGCCCATATTGGTTACAACAATCTCTTCCTTAAATGTTGTTCATGTTGCCTTATATGTTGCACTTTAAAATCCATTACTATTGAAGTATGTTACACCAACCACTGCACTGTAACACCATTTACATTTTGTTTCCATTTAATCTAGAATAAATTCATATATTCTGCCAAATATATATTGTATAATATGAGAACAAAAATGAGTAAGAGAAAAGCTGCAAATAAATAGAGCAAGAGAGTGAGTGAGAGAGAGAAACCTGATTCTGTTTCTATCAAAAGAAATTTATCTGGGCAGATATTATACATTTATTCTTAGAAAGATGGTCTAATTTCAGTGTAGGGATTTTTTGTGTATGGATTAATTATTTTTAACTTAAAAATAATAGTGTTTGTAACTTGATTTGAAATACTCAGTAAAGTTATCTTATTGCTAAATAAAGCTTTAGCCATGTAAAATCATATTGCTAATAGATGTTCTGGGGTATCTCAAACCAATTTCATTGTTGTGGAGTCCATTCTAGCTTATTGTGACCCAGTAGGACAGACTAGAACTCACTGGCCCTGGGGGTTTCTGATATTGTAAATCTTTACAAGAGTAGAACCTCATCTTTCTCTCACCACTGAGTGGCCGGTGGATTCCAACTGCTGATCTTTTGGTTAACAGCCAAATCTTTAACTCACTATGCCATCAGGAATCTTTGTTCTAGGGTTGACACTCGCCATCACCACCCCCTAAAAAGAAAAGAGTTGTGAATAGAGTAGTTTTTGTTTTTCAGTTTTGTTTCTCCAAGAAAGAAAGCATGTGCAATGGTAGCTTGATAGAGAAGACCTCTTTAGAAATAGTCCTGTAGTACCTAATTTACAAGTGAATCTAAATTTAATTGAGGCTGAAATCTCTATTTGCAAAAAGATGACTTGCCTGAATTGAAAAGATGTATTAAGTCAATATAGTCTCCATAGGTTGGAAATATGTATTGAAATTATTCCACAAGTTTTATCACTATTGTGGTAATTGTTATATATATATAACAGGTTCCTATATAAATATATCAGGTATATATATATATCAGGTTCCTTTCTCCTTCATAGTCAAATATGTTTAGTATATTGTTAGATATTTAGAAATGATGTTGCTTAGGGAGTTTATTGCATCTTTTACCCAAATCTGCAACCAATTTATTACTTGAAGTTTTTTTAACATTCTCCCTTAATTTTAATATCAAGCAATTCTTAACATATGTGAAATAAAATTTAACCAAATAAAATATTGAAATTATTAATCACTCTTAAATTATAAAATAGTTTCTTGGGGGGTCAATATGTTTTCACACATCTGTCAGTGATAATTGGAATTGAGGTCAGCAGTCAATTATTTTGTAACACTGCATTATCTAAAATAGTAACTTGTATTCTGAATATACTCTTAATTAAAACATATGAAAGTTTTCTTTTATGTTCATTTAAAATAGTCATCAGAGCATGACTTTTTAACTTACTGTGAAAGACAAAAGTGAAAGACTTCAAAGACTTTATAACAAATGGAGTAAAAAAGAAATTGTCTTATGCTAATTGCTTGATTTTTTGAGTGCCCTCGACTTTATAGCAAGTGGAATAAAAAGGAAATTTTCTTCTGCTAATTGCTTGATTTTTTTGAGTCCCCTCCTCTCCGATTCCAAATATCTTCAAAGCAGATATACACAATATATTATTGGCAAAATCCTCAAACCACTCAAAATGCTTTGTTAACAATCAAGAGTATTAGCTTGATTTTCTAATCTGCACATGTTTGAAGGATAAAAAGAGTAGAATATAGTCCAAGGAACATGCTAATGATGCCAGATAAGTTTTTCTATATTACAAGTGTTGAGAATATAGGTGACCTGGTGGAAGTATTACTGCTGGCATGCCTTTTTAAAGATTAAGTAGCGCTGGTAGAGAACTCACTGTAGCATTCATGGTGTATTCTGGCCAGGACAGTTGTTGTTCAAATATAAGAAATCTATTCAATGGAGAAAAATGGGGCTTTCTGCTCCTGTAAAGAGTTACAGTCTCAGAAACTCACAGGTGCAGTTCTGTACTATGCTATAGGCTCGCTATAAGTTGGCATTAATGCAATAGCAGTGAGGTTTTTAATTTTTATTCTATGATCATGTGTAAAACACTTCTCACTAACTTCTGGATTCTATAGATTTGAAGCCCAGATTCCATAATTTCTTAATAAACTGAATAAGAATAGAACACTTATATACTGTTGCAGACACAACTATTTGTCCATCAAAACTCATTTCTTAGAGACCTGTGTATCCAGGTAGTGTTTTGGTTTGTTTGTCTTGTTTTAACCTATTATAAATAAAGTTACTGTAGTGAATTGAAATTACTTGGTATGGCTCCTCTATCCACGGTATTTTTTATTCTGCCTAGATTCATTCATTTTTGATTCATTTAGGCCCTAGATGAATGGATAGGAACATGAAAATTGAGTGTGTGACACGAATCAGAGGGAATTGGTCAGTTTTTCCATTCTAGTGGGTATAAAGTGAACCATCTCAGAAACAGGAGGAGAGAATTCCATGCTCCTCAAGGAAGAAGAGTTACTTAGTGGAGGATGCCCATGGCAGAGGCACTGAGGACACAGCGTAACACAGAGCAGAGAAGAGGGTTTCCTTGCTCAAGGGGTAAGTAAACTGAGAGTTTTGGGACATCACTATACTAAAGGAGTTGTACCACTTGCCCAAGCATGGCAGAGTCTACAGGACCATGCTTGGGCGATGCTAAAAAAAAGATACAAAATGCCATGTCTGCCAGCGTGGATGAGAAAGATGTTGTAGACAAAAGGAATGTGTCTAATGTGTTATAAACTGAAAACGTCCTTTATAAACTCCATAATAGTATTGTTTGTGAGTTCTGTGTATTACAACGGATTATAGAGCCAAACAGAAAAATAGAGAGCCGTAGGATGGATGTTTAAGGAGGCATGTCTGACATATTTTGTGTGGATTAGCCTTGGGCGAATGTGGAGTTGGGTCCTCCTTTTCTCTTATGTAGCCAGAGAAGGTCAGCAGCAGTAGTACCACGAGTCAGAAGGAACTCAAGAGCACATGGCAATAATCAAGGAAGGACAATGAATCAGAAGGGACTTGGCCAGGACTGACTAAGAACAGGTCATTTTGAAACAGAAAGAAAGAAACTGTATTGTGAATTACGTGAGGGTTTACGCTTCAGACAATCATTTTTATACTCAAACAATTAAACTACTTATCAAACCTACCAAAAGTTTGCCCTAACCCCTCTTTTATTTTCCCTTCTCTGTCTTGTAGAACACTATCCTGCCCTTCACCCAAGTTAAAACCTGTTTACTTTTTCATGTATACCTTCCTCCACCAGCCTCCTTCCCCTCCCACCCCTGGTAACTGTCAAAGTCTTGGTATGAAAACTGTCATCTTATTTTTTTCTTTTACAACAGTTGTCACATACAATATGTGTCTTTCTGTGATAGACAAAATTCCTTCAATATAATGTTCTACAAATCTATGTCATGAGGTATTTCAGTTTCATCATTATTCTTCAGTGATGTGTGGTATGTGTATGAAAAAAACGTTATCCATTCTTCTATTGATGGGCACTTAGATTGTTTCCATTTTCTTTCTATTGTGAATAATAGTACTACGGTGAACATGGGTGTGCATATTTTTGTTCATGCTATGGCTCTTACTTCTTTTGAGTACATACCTTGGAGCGGGATTACTGGCTCATGTGGCATTTCTATTTCTAGTTGTTTGAAGAAGCACTGAACTTCTTTCTACAGTGGTTGCACTGTTTACAGTCTCACCAGCAATGTATGAGGGATCTAATATCTGCATACTGCCTTCAGCATTTATTATTTTCTTTTTTTAAATCCTTTAAAAAAACCTTTTTTTTCTTTTTTTAAACTTTGCTATCAATGCTGTGATAGTTACACAATCTGGTGTCAGTTTGGGACTTGATAGGATTACGAGTGAAGGAGTGGAGTCTAGTCTAGTCAGGATATAGCCAATGAAGTCTCTGTGAGGTCATGGCCTTCTCCTGAGGATTCTGGGAAAACCTGATTTTCCTCCTTAGAGACGGGAGAGACCCTCTCTCTTGACTCACTCACTCGGAGATGCTCTACTGACAAGACACATGGCACTACGCTGATAGACCTCATGCCCTGGGAACTGGAGGAGACATAAGGAGACCCCTGCCAGTGCTGGGATGCTTCTATTGCCACTGGATCCACAAGAGTTCCTACCCACTGGCCTGTGATCGCCCTGCACTGGGCATCATTGCTTGTGTTTCATGAGTCTGAAGAAGACTTTATAGATCGGTGTCGGACATATGGGTTAATATCGGACTTATGGGCTTAGACTGGACTGGGTTTGTAGCTTTCTTAATACACAATTACCCTTTATATAAAACTCTCTCTTATACATATATGAGTTTCAATGGATTTGTTTCTGCAGTCTACGTGGACTAACACAAATCTCAAGGATTTTGTCTTGCTTGGATCAATGATCGATGCACATGGAAATATAAGTCAGGAGAAGAAATGATACATTACATTGAGTAAATCTGCTGCATTAAACCTTGTTAGAGTTTTGAAAATTAAAGATATTACTTTGAGAACTAATGTCTATCTCATCCAAGCCAAGGTATTTTCAATTGCCTCATGTGCCTGTGAAAGTTAGATATTGAGTAAGAAGACCAAAGAAGAATCAATGTGTTTGAATTGTGGTGAAAAATATTGAAAATACCATGAACATACAAATATGTACGCTGAAATATGTAAATATGAAAACATATTGAAAATACAAAGAACAACCAAATTTATCTTAGAATAAATAAGGCCAGAGTGCTCCTTAGAGTCAAGGATGGTGGAATGTCATCATACATATTTTGAACATTTTTGTCATTAGAGAGTAGTCCCTGGAGAAGGACATCATGCTTAGTAAAGTGGTGGGGTAGTGCAAAACAGGAAGGTCCTCAAGGAGATGGATTGACACAGTGATTGTTTTCTGCTTTTTGGTGTTTTTCATTACATTTGGTGATGTTCTTAGGACTTATAATGAGCCCTTAAGCTTGTCTCTATTTTCTCACTGATGATCCCTATAGTCCAAGGATTTTCCGTTAGTTCTTTAATCCATGTTGAGTTCATTTTTGTATACCGAATGAGATATTGATCCTGTTTCATTCTTCAAATGATAATCCAACATTGCCAACATCATTTGTTGAAAAGACTATCTCTTTCCTCCTTTAATGTATTTTAGACCTTTGTTTAAAATCAATTGTCTGTAAGTGTATGCTATTATTTCCAGGTTCTTGATTCTGTTCCATTGATTGATATATCTATCACTGTACTAGTAATATACTGTATGGACTACTGTGACTGTGTTTTGAGGTCATGTAGTTGGAGACCTCCTACTGTGCTTTTCTTAAGAACTACTTTGTTTATCTTAGATTTCTTACCTTTCCAAATAAAGTTGATGACTAGTTTTTTTTTTTCTTCCCTTTTTTAAGGAATGATCTCAGGATCTGGATTGGGATTACATTTTACTTTTTGACAACTTAGGATAGTATTGACTATTTCATGATGATAAGTCTTCTTATCTATGAACATTAAACATTCTTCCCTTTATGAAATTCTCTTTTGGTTTCTTATAGAAGTGGTTTGTAGTTTACTTTGTACAGGGCTTTCATCTCTCTGGTTAGGTTTATTCATAAGTATTTCTTGATTTTCTTTTCAGAGTGCTCTTCCTTGGTGTATGGAAATCCAATTGGTTTTGTGTGTTGATGTTGTAACCTGCCATGCTGCTGGATATTTCAATTATTTTCAACAATTTACATGTCAAGTCTTCGGGATTTTCTATGTACAGTATTATTTCATATTAAAAGTGGAAATTTTACTTCTTTGCTAATTTGTTGCCTAGATAAAACTTATAGCACAATATTGAGTAAAAGTGTTCATAAAGGATATCCTTGTGTACTTCCCATGTAAAATCATTTAAAGAATATTAAAAATATTCACAAATATGAGATATTTTCACATTTATCTACTTTTTATATTATAATGATATTTTTCATTGATCTCTATATGTATTATATTTTTTATTAATCTATCTCTAAGTATTTTGTTGTTTTAGATAATATTAATTTAATTACTTTCTTAATTTCTCATCTATCTTGGGTTTCATATACTGAAAAACATAGAAAAACGTCTAACAAAGATTCAGGAAGGATACCCACAATGACAAATTACAACGGAAATAAACTCCAATAGATAAATAGTTAGTTAGTTAGATAGAAAGATAGATATAAAAAACTCAGAGAAAATATTGATAAATAGATAAAGCCCAAAGTGTATTAGAGGGGAGAACAATTGACAAGGCTTTAACATTTCAAGTCAGATTCAACATTTTAATCTACTATAGTCATCTCTCCAATACTCTCTGTTTGATAACCAGATTATTCCCATCCCTTAATTATGATCAGAGGGAACTGAACAGAGGTTTATTCCCTGTGTAGCTCCTGAAAATGGATTTTGTGTTGCCACTCTAATCCATAGCCTTCTGCAATCTAGTATCTCAGAATTTACTCTCTGATACTATTCCCTCCTTTGAATTTGGATTACAAAGTTTAAAATCCTCGAATCACAAATATTGGTCTGCTTCTTCCATGTGGACTTATTTGACAGCTCATTGAGAAGAACGTTTGTTTGGAAACAAGCCTTTAAGACGCCAGAGACTATTCTATCTGATAGCTGGGCACAATCTAATTTCTCCACCACACTTTGCTATAGCACCCATATGTTCTGCGCTTCTTTCATGAGGATGAGTATCGAGTGGGGCCATGCCTTAAAAATTAATTGTTCTTATATTGGAGTTAGGATTAAGGGCCATCCTAAAATGTATTCATGAATCTGTGTTTTTCAACTGTCTCTGGCTCACTTTAGAGACATCCTTATTAAATTATGGTAAAGAGTCTTATCGATCATCTCCCTGGAGCATAAAGACCTTCTGTTTATAGTGTCATTGATTAATTCATGATGCTAATTTTTAAAATGCTATTGAGAAAGGGAGTTTTTACAAGTGCAGGGTAGCTACATAGCTCAATACCTGGATTATTCACTTATATTAAATAAAAATTATGTGACTGGTCACTATTAGCACAAACAATGGGAGTTGGTGGTCAGGCAAAACTTACAATAATATTCACTGACAGTATCAGTCATATGTCTGACAAATAGTACATACTTAAGAGAGAGGGGAGAGGAGTATGAGCACTTAGTGGCTACTATGCAAATGTATAATGAGGTCCCCCTGGACAGGTAGACATTCCCATTAAAATGATGAGAGATAATGATGGGAAAGTCAAGGCAGGGGTGGAAAAGGAGACCATACAGTCTGGGCAAAGACAAGTGCATGTCTGTTGGTAGAAAAGGGGGGAGGACCAAATTCCTAGTGGGAAAAAAAACCCAAACATTACAAACAATACTTTTAAGGGCCCAACGAGTGAAGTATGTCTGTTAATATCCACCTAATAAGCCACTTTGGTCAGAGTTTCTGTACACCCCCTGATCACCCAGAACATGTGCCATAGAACATTGAAACAATGATTCCTTGGTCTTCAAGGCTAACAACATGCTTCAAAGGCCATACCAGAGGGATCCAATGTGAAAACCCATTAGATGAACTAGGTTCTATCTCAAACACACCGGTAACCAGAAGATTAAGACTAAAATTACATGGTGTGTGAAGAATCAGAAGGCAGCTTTACCAAGAATATTGCACTGTCAGTAGGGGGATTAACATTTACTTATGACTTCAAAGCAATTCTCGTATTAAGGTATGTATTTATTTCTATTTGATGCTTTCATATTTTTCCTTTCTGGATTTACTGCCTATAACATCATCCAGTATAATATTAACTATAAGTATCAAAAGCAGACAACCTTGTCTTGTTCCTGATGTTAAGACTAACACAATCATTATTTCACCCAAAGGTATAATATCAGTTGTGCATTCTTTGGTAGACATATCCATTTCAGTAAATTCCTTTCTCCTCCTAGTTTGTCAACTGTTTTCTTCAAAAAGGAGTTTTAAATTTGTTGAATAAATTTTATTTATTGAGTTTACTATATATTTTTTGTTTTTATTCTATTCAAATATTAAATTAATTTCCATTTTGGGAACCAAAATTTTCAGTTTTCTTCTTTTAATGGTTTTGTTGAGATAAAATTCACATATATACACATATATCCAGAATTGTCGCTTTAAAAAAAGAGTTGTATATTTATCTTCACAATCAATTCTAGTGCTCCCTTTTCCCTATCCATCCATTATTTGCTCCTCAATTCCCTTCACCCTCTCCACTCCAAGACCCCCATAAACCATTGCATAAGTTATTGTCTCTACACATCCACTTCTTCTGGGCTTCATTATCTAGGAAACCTAACAGAAAAAAATGAAACAGAAAGAAGACCATAATAGTACTAAAAAAATAAAGAGTAAGAAAGAAGAGACAACCAACAATATTTTAAAAGCCAGAGAAGAAATTTCTGTAATGGAACAAGCAAGAAATATTTGAGCCTAGAACAAATTCTGTTTCGGTGAATAAGGATGTCAGTTGACCAAGTATCATATTCTGTCACGGTTTGACGCACTGTAATCAAGTTTACAATCATCTCTGTCTAATAGTAAATCTGTGCATGTTCCTCCCCTGTGATGAGAGGGGATCTGTCAGAGGCTTAATATGACTAGCTATTGAGCAGATTGATTTTGGGCTCCCACCGTTTTCCATAGGCTTGGGTGTTCACAATTTAAGCTATGATAATTTTCCTTTCATTATATTATTTGGATTTTTTATTGTCATATGTGGATTATGCAGACTGGTGTGCTTCTTCAATGGACTTTATAGATGCCTTGCTTAGATGGCTGCTTGTTTGAATACAATCCTTTAAAACCCCAGACACTATTCCAATTGGCAGCCTGGCACCATGTTTTCTTCATCACATTTTTCTGTAGTGTCTTTATCTTCAGTGATCTCTTCATGAAGGAGAGCATCCTGCAGCACCATGTCATAATAACGAATTGTATTGGATTGAGGCTCAAATTCAGTACAAGCCCAGAATCTATGTGCTTGTCCACGGGTGATGAACAACTCTGTTTCACTTTAGTGGCCATATTATCATTTTTGGAAAACCAAACAAAAAATGAAAACAAAACAAAAGCAACAACAAAAACAAAACAAAAGAAAAACATTGTCAGTCAGATCCTGGGGTATAAGGCTCTTGCATTGATAACATCAATGATTTATCCAATGACATAGAATTTAAGGTACTGTGAGGAGAGGAGTTTATGGGAATATAGTACAGCTGTGAACTGCAATACATGAGTTGTTACTTTGTACAGATTGAATTCTTAAATGATTGAGTTGTGTTTATATTGAGCATGAGGGTTGGTGCTAGGGGAAATTTTCCTGTAATATTCCTTACAAGGGCAGATCCTTGCCTCTCAGAGTAATACCCCGCATATGAATGCAAGGGAAACATTGAGACACTAAATTTATGGTTGTTCTGGTTTCCTTTCATTGGACACCCACTAAGCCAGGGTCCACTGACCGCCACTTTCACAGTCTTGGGTGACCATCATTTGGTTCTTCTCCTATCAGGGAATTTCATTTCTATATCCAAGGGTTACAGGTTTTGAGATAGGACCCAGTTAGCTCAGTTGGGCTACCACGTTGTCTTTCTTTTGTGGCCCTTGGGGGTTGCCATGTTCCCTGTAAGGCCAGCATCTGAGGTCATTATAATACTTAGTCCATTCTGTGATTCAGCATAGCTTTGGTAGATACTTATTCTAAAGTCCCTACCAAGGAGCATAGAACTGGGTCTATTCTCCCCTTAGGTTCCCTACAGTTACTGTTCAGCGCTGCTTCTTGATGTGAGATGGTTCATCTCCATTTGCCCACCATACCCACCAACAGAAATATCAGTTCCTACTTTGGAATGTAAATGCTCCCCATTCGCTGATCTGAACTTGATTTTCCAGTCAGGTTCTTTTCTCATTCTTGTCTTTTGATTTGTCCCAGCCTTGTCTTGGGGGACACAAAATATTTAAATGTAGAAGAAATCAAGTAGATTTCAAGGGGAGAGAACAAATTGTTTTAAACTTGGGAAATATCATAAAGACTTAGTAAACAATAAACAACAAAGAAAACAATAATAAGGAAAAACACAAACAAAAGGAAATTATGAGGCAAAAGGAAACCAACGTAAGCATTAACCCACACAGAGACAGCAAAATGAAGGTTACACATTTATGCTTGAAAAATTTATGCTGAGGATAAGTGGATTAAAAGCCATTAAGGAGGCAAGGATAGCAGAATGGACAATAATATAGGCCCTAACAATATTCTATTTACAAGAAACATACCTTAAACACAAGAACAAAATTAAACTGAAATTCAAAGTATAGAAAAATATTGGGTTTTTGTTAGATTCCGTTGAATCAGTTCTGACTCATAGCGACCCTATGTACACAGAATGAAACACAGCCTGGTGCTGCACCATCCTCACAATTGTTCTTATGTTTGAGCCCATTGTTGCAGCCACTGTGTCAATCCATATTTTTCAGAGGTTTCCTCCTGTTGCTCATCCATTTTACCAAGCACAATGTCCTTTTTCAGAATCTAGCTTGTCCTGATACCATGTCCAAAGTATGTGAGAAGAAGCATCGTCACCTCTAGGAGCATTTTGGCTAAACTTCTTCCCAGACCAATTTGTTTGTTATTTTGGCAGTATTTAGTATTTTCAATATTTTTCCTCATTACCTTAATTCAAGTATACCAATTATTTCTTTAGTCTTCGAGCAAATGTCAATCAAATAGCAAGAGTGGCAATAGTACTTTCCAATATAATAGATTTCAAGGCAAAATTCAGAATAGGAGACCAAGTTCACACAGTGGAGTTTCTGCATAGGATCTCACTGACACAGCCTTTGGAGCAGGTCATGCACCTTGAATATCCAGGATTCACTGTCTCACCTTCCACAGCACCTGGCATGGGTTCGTAGGATCTACACAGAATCCTGGGTCAATGTGGCCCACTAGGTGCATCCCACCAGAGACACTCCTCTTTTAGGCTTCCCAAAAGGATTTTCAGTCATTCTCCCCCCCAACTGCAGGTCGGTACTTCCTCTTTTCCTACCAACAGACATTTAGTTGTGTTCCCTCAAAGGTGTATGCTCCCTTTCCCCTCACCTGACTTGTTTTCCCCATCAGTATCCCTCATCCCTCTGACAGGGCTATCTACTTGCCTGGGGGGACCTCATCATAGATTTATATGGCAGCCACTCAGTACCCTTTCCCTCCCTTGACCATTTGATGTCAACTGACATGAGGCACCCTCCAGCAAATTGACCTTCAAATTATTTACCTAGAGCAGATGGTGTATGGTTCATTGATACAAGTCATGGTCTATTCCAGGCTGTCTGGCCTCCCTGGCTAGCAACCTGGATACATTACAAACCTGAACTTGTGCACATTCTGCTGCTTGTTCCTACAGCAATGAAATACAGTATTTGTCCTTTTGTGATTGACTAATGTCACTCAGCATAATGTCTTCCAGATCCCTCCACATCTTGAGGTGTTTCATAGTTCCATCGCTGTTTTTTAGGGATGCATTGTATTCCATTGTGGGTATGTACCAGAGGGTTTTTTGTTTCTTTGTTTGTTTGTTTTTATCCAATCTTCTACTGGTGGGAATTTAAGCTATTTCCAACTTCTTGCTATTATGGACTGTGCTGTAGTGAGCATGGGGGAGCATACATCTGTTCGTGATCTCTTTGTTATTAATTTTGTGTATGTGCCCAGTGATGGTCTTCCTGGGACATATGATATTTCAATTGCCATCTGATTTAAGAATCACCAAATCACCTTCCACAGTTGGCTGTACATATTTACAAGCCCACTAGCAGTGAATGAGTGTTTCAAACTCATAATACCCATTCCAGCATTTATTGCTCTGATTTTGTTTTTTAATTAGGCTACAGTTATGGGTGTTAGATGGTATCTCATGGTTGTTTTGACCTGCAGTTCCCAGATGGCTAGTGAACAGGAGGATTTTCTTAGTGTTTATTTGCCATTCAAATGTCATCCTTTGAGAATCGTCTGTTCAGGTTTTTTGCACACCTATTCAGAGGGTTGTAAGTTGTTTTTACTAGTTGTAGGCTTATAATATACTCTCTATTTTAGTAATTAGTCCTTTGTCTGTTACATCATTACTATCTTTTCCCAATATGTGGGCTCTCTTTTTACTCTTTTAATGAAGTCTTTTAGTGTACATAGTGTTTTATTTTTAATAGGTCCCACTCATCTGTTTTTTCTTCCATAGAGTGCGCTTTCTTTATTATCTCTTATAGCCCATGTATTCCCTGCACTAAGGGGCTTTGATTTGTCCCAATTTTCTCATTGATGATCCTGCCAATTATATGTTTTATATTTAGGTCTTTGATCCACCTTGAGTTTGTTTTTGTGCATGGGTGAGATGTGGATCTTGTTTCATTATTCTTCAGGTGGATAGCCAGTTTTTCTATCACCATTTATTAAAGAGGGCATATGCTTCCCTTTAATGCTTATTGGACTTTTGTAAAAAATCACTTGTCTGTATGTGGATGTTTTTTTTTATTTCTGGGTTTTCTTTCCTGATCCATTGGTCTTTGTATGTATCATTATACCAGTACCAGGCTGTTTTGACAACTGTGGCAGTACAGTATGTTTTGAAGTCAGGTAGTGCAAGACTACCTACTTTATACTTTTTAAGGAGTTCTTTGCCTGTCCTGGGCTTCTTTCCTCTCCATATGGAGTTGATAATAAGTTTTTTTCATTTCTTTAAAGAATGATCCTGGAATGTGGATCAAGATTGCATTGAACTTGTGATTGCTTTAAATTGTATTGACATTTTCACAATATTTAATCTTCCAATCCATGAACTTGGAATATGCTTCCATTTTTATAGGTAACTCTTATTTTCTTGTAATAATATTCTGTTGTTTTCTTTGCACGGGTCTGTTGTTGTTGTTGTTGTTGCTATTTGGTTTATTCCTAGGTATGTCAGCTTTGTGTCGCTACTATGAATGATATTTTTTTCTTGATGTCTTTTTTTGCATTCTCATCACTGGTATATAGGAATCCAATTGATTTCTGCTTGTTAATCTTGTAACCTGCTACTCTCCTCTCCTTTATTGTTTTCAGCAATCCTATTGTGGACCCTTTAGGATTCTCAATATATAAAATCAAATTGTCTGAAAATAGTGAAAGTTTAACTTCTTCTTTACCCAATTGTACTTCCTTGATTTCTTGCGGTTGTCTTATTGTATTGGCTAGGACTTTCCAGCACATTATTGAATAAAAGTGAGGCTAAGGGACATCCTTGTCAGGTTCCCTTATTCAATAGAAATGTTTTCAGCTTTTCTCCATTGAGTGTAATATTAGTTATTGGCTTTCCCTATATGGTCTTCCTTGTTTTGAGGATTTTTCCCTTCTAATCCTATCGTCTTGAGATATTTTATTAGGAATGGGTGTTGGATGTCGTCAAATGTTTTTTCTGCATCAATTGCTATGATCATATGGTTTTTATCCTTTTCTAGTTAATGTGGTGGATTATGTTAGCTGTTTATCAAATGTTGAATGATCCCTGCACCCCTGGTATGAATCCCACTTGGTCATAATGTATTATATTTTTGACATGTTGTTGACTTCTATTGTTCAAGATTTTGTTGAGAATTTTTCCATCTCTGTTCATGAGGGATAATGGTCTCTTGTTCTCTATCCATGTGGAGTCTTTGTCTTTTTTTTAACCATGGTTATACTGGTTTCAGAGGGTGAGTTTAGGTGTTTGCTGTCCCTTTCTATGTTCTTGAAGAGTTTATGTAGGATTGGTGTCAGCTCTTCTTGGAATACTTGGTAGAATTCTCTTGTGAAGCCCTCTGGACCAGGGAATTTTTTAGTTGGGATTTTCTTAATGATCTTGTCTATTTCTTGTTTTGCCATGTGTCTGTTCAAGTTCTTAATGTCCATGTGCATTAATTTCAGAAGAGAGTGCCTTTCTCAGTATCTATCCATGTTATCCAGATTATTGCATTTGTTGGAATATAGTCTTCTATAACACTACATTATTAATATTTTTATTTCATTAAGATCTGTTGTGACTCCCTCTGTTTCTTTTCCTTTGTTAAGTTTGCTAGAAATTTGTCTTTATAATTCGGGTTTAAAATAATGAAATCAATTATTTTTAGGTATTTGATTCATCATCCAGTATATTTTTTGGTATTCATCTTGCTCTAATAAAACTCACACCCATTGAATCTATTCTGACTCAGAGAGATTTAATAGGACAAACTAGAATTACCACTGTTGGTTTCTGAGAACACCTCTTTATAGAACTACAAATTTTTGTCTTTCTCCTATAAAGTGGCTCGTGGTTTTTAACTGTTGACTTGTGGTTAGAAGTTCACTACATGAACAGGACACATATTGCTAATCATTATTATATTTTTATTGGTCCTCCTGTTACTTATCCATATTTATTGTTTTATTTTATTTTTTCTTGCTCCAAAGATGGGCATTATATCATACAGACCCAGAAGAAATGCATATGAATAGTATTTTCAGTATCTGTGCCTTGATACACCTAACAGCACATAAGCTACAAAAAGTGAGTTAAATACTAAAATTGTCCTCTCTGAAATGTAGACCATTATATTAATTATTTAACTTTATGGCAGCTATGTAGGACACCACTTTAAAAGTCAAAATTAATAACGTTAATGGAATGTTTATGATTTCCTGCATTTTCATCAATTGTTTCATTGCAAATAATTTCAAATTTTAATGTAATCATGGAAATCAGTGTGTCTGGTTTATAGTTTGTGACATGTAAATATTTAACAATTCATTATTCCGGATATATAATTTAGTGCTGTTAATTACATTAATCATGTTCTGCAACTGTCACCAAAAATCACTGATAAATTTCCCTTCACCATAAACACAAACACTGTGTTTTAATTCTAAGCATTCTAAGCAATGCTCCTACCTTTCCCCTTCATTCCGACTCCTGTTAACAGCTTTCAGATCTCTTGGGTATATGCTTAGTTATGGAATTGCTGGAACACAGTAGAGTTCAAGAAAACATACATACTTTTGGCTATTTCATCTTTTGCATTATTTCATCTTATATTATTAAATTTATGTCTGACTATGTAAAGGCAGGGTCATGATTCCCTTTCTTGCTCAATTTCTTCAAAGAAAATACTGATAGAACAATGTGATTTCAGTGTCTTTAGCTTCCCTTTCAGATTCCATATGCATCTTCTTTGAATAATAAGGGATACAATGAACACAGAAAACTTCCTTCTGACTAACTTCTTCCATAGATTTTAAGATCATATTTTCTCTAATGTGCTGTATCATGCTTTCAATAACAATTCATCCTTGCTTTGTTATTTATTTCACTGTTGATAGTTCTCATGCTGGCCCCATTCTAAACATAGAAAGAAATGCTGATTGTTCATGAAACATTTTCATTATTGTTTGTATATTCAAGTTTATTTTTGCAACCATAGTATATGAAGTGCTCTCCAAAGTAGAAGGCTCATCTTCCAACACTATATCAGACACGATTCTGATGTGGTGCTTTGAGTTTTCATTTACTAATTTTCAGTAACAGTTTGTCAGGTCCTTTCTTTTCACTCACCTTAGTCTGCAAATTTCACTAAAATATTTTCACCATAACCATGGGTTATTCAAAGACAATATTAATGGAGCCAACAGAAGATTATAAACAACAACTACAACAAACAGATCCAGGAATGGGTTTGGGGCTTGCATTAAATAATAGCTCCAACTTAAGAAAACTTTGTTCTTACATCATGGTCAGGTTCAATACTCACCTTCAGGAAAGAAACACAGAAGATATGGGTACTGTAGAAAAATGTGGAAAAGAAATTAGATGGTGCCTCAGCTATCAAATAAAGTAGCCTTACTCCAAACAAGCAGCCATCTAATGAGATGTGAACTAAGTTCACATGGAATAAGCACACCATCATCAGTCAGGAATGATTGTAAACCCTATTATCTGAAGTCTAAGGAGGGATTAGTATATCTGAGCCTTAATTGTGAGAATCTGGTTTGCAGAAGGCTATGGATGACAGTGGGAGCCCAAGATACGTAAATGGGAACTACATAGGAAAAAAGCCTCCGGCGATCTCCCTCTATCCATATTAGAGGGATGGGAAGAAAGTGGTCACTAAACAGAGTGCATTGGACAGATGAGTATGGAAGATCAAAGGCATAATCCTGACTTGAATAGTTAAAATCTCATCAGTTGATTTCCCGCTCTGATGCACATGAAAGCTGATCTGGTTTTCAACATTTTCTGTATTTTTGTTTTATTTTGTTTTCGTTCATATTAGGTTTATCTCATATGTCACGTCATTGAGAGATTACTCTCTTGAAGAGATGTTATATGTCTTTTCGTCTTAAGTTATATGAAACTCAGCATTGATGAACCTCTAGAGACAGCATGTAGAAATAGGTTGGGGCTGGGCAGGCAATATAGTGGAGGGGTGCATACAAGGGAAACAATGTCAAGGAGCTCAGGAAGAAAAAGAATGTTTGGAAACTGATTGTGGCAACAATTGTACAATATTGCTTGATGTAGTTGAACTATGGAATGATATGATATATATATTAAGTCCTAATTAATATTTAAAAAAATAAGAAAAAGAAAAAGGTGGTGGCTAGTTCAATTCCTGACTTGCCATGATGTTATGAGAAAACAGGATTTCCTTAAAAGAAAGTTCTGTGTTTAAGGAAATTTCAACTGTGAGAAATATGACCCATTTACAAAAATGCATGAATATTCATGTTTTTTTAATTATTCCTGGAATTTTAATAGCAACTCACATGCCACTGTGTGAAAGGGCCATAATTGTTGACTGCTGCTTGAACATCTTTTTTTTCTTTTTTCCTCTTTCAGTATGGACCAGCTCTGGGAGGTAGTACACGGCAGTCATACTAATGATTAAGTGATTTGGGGTTAAAGTGAGTATTTTTTACTAGAAATATCTAATTTAAGTCAAAGGAAATTGAACCTGGACACATCTCTAAGATGTGTTCAGAAATATCCAGCTGACTCTAGTTCTTAGCATTTTTAAGGTAGGATTACATTGAAATTTCAAAATCGTTACTCTGTAGATAGATGTATTTTATTTTTTCCTTGCATGCTTTTATTTACCTGGGGAGGAGCTTTTGGGGAAAAGAAGGATGGTTTTCTATCTCTTTAATGAAACAATGGGCCTGTGATAGTCACACATCCAATTTTTGTGGATGCAGCAGCCATTTTGAGGAAGGCAGGGCTGGATCTAAGCAGCCCTGCTCTTTTACTGAGCTTAGTGACATCCTTGGAGATGGTCTGTACTGCTTTGAAGGAACCCTTTACAGCATGAGAAATCCCCCAAAGTTCTGGAATTTACCTCCATTTTAATAATACTGAATATGTTTTAGCATTAGAATGTGTTAAGTCATTTTAATTACTGTTGACTACACTTTGGCTGGGGACAGTAATCACTTCAAATAGACCCTGGTACATTTAGAACTTGATAGTTTAAAGATTCTAAAATGCATGTCTTATGCTTTTCAATTTTCCCCAATTATGTAACCAGTGACAGTTATTTTATTTTTATATGGATTTTGTTTAGATTGTAATGTTTCACTTTTGTGAAACATTTTGTGAAACTACTTACTCTTGCTATCTCAAAGTTCATTTTTGTGTTTAATGACATATTTGCTGAGAAACTTAGCTTGTGAAAAATGGTTTTTATTTTTTATTTTATTTTTATTTTTAGCAGCTTCATATTGAAGCTGAGATTTACCATATAGAGGTTGGGTGGCAAACATACTTCCAATAACAAAGCACCCAATAGATAGTTGATAATTGTTATTCATATGCATTACTAAAACTAACAATGTGTTCATAATCTTAATTATTTGACTTTGGGTTGTGATATTTTATTTTACATAATGAGTACGGACAAAGAAGAAAATCAAAGACATATTTGAACTATATATGTACATTGCATTCTAAGATTCTTTAGATTTCACTTTTGTAACATAGCATGTTGATAACTTCTTAGAGCATCTAAATCTTTATTTTTAAACCACATATTTGCCAGACGGCCATTTTGTGCAGTTATTTGTATTTGATTGTATCTGTCTGTCATTGAGGATTTACTAACTAATATGTGATGTTTGCTCTAGTATTGCAAAGGGATGAGTGGGCAGGCTATAAATGAAATGTTTGCCTAAGTTTGGCCACTATGAAATCTGATGTTCTGTTTATCAAGCAATCAGATAATGGAGTGTACTTTTATTCTGTAAACATGAGCATGATTTTTAAATTTTAGTTTAATATTCTACAAACAGTTATAAAAAAATGTACCAAAACATATAATGCTGAATAATGCATAATGGCTACTGCCAAGGAACTCACATTATAGTGAAGATTAAAGGCATACAAACAAATAAATTACAATACTAACATATACAAAGGGGTACCCCCCAAAAAACAGAATTGTGCTGGGCAGAGTAGAGCTTTCATAGTATACATTTTCCCCACGAGGTGAGCATCCAGCAACTCATTCTGAGTTAGTACACCCTGTGGTGTTGCCTGGGAAGGTTCTCTCTGATCACAGTGATTTTTTTCATAAAAGCAGTTTCCTTGTTTTTTTCCTTTTTTTGTAATGGCTGGTTTAAGAGAAGAGCATTCAGCTGTGAAATTTTGTTACCTGCTCAGGAAAAATGCTGCAAAAACTGTTGTGATGTTGAACAGCTTACAAGAACATCTCTATGGGGAAAAATTCAAGTGTACAAATGGATTTCTCATTTCAAAAAGGTCAAATGTTGATTGATGACAAACCTCATTCTGGACATTCATCAACTTCCCAAATGGACGGAAATGTTGACTTGCAGTGCATTTGGAGTTCGTTCCACCAGGTCAGACAGTTCATCAAGCTTTCTATTTACAGGTTCTGAAAAGATTGCTTAACAGTGTGCAACAAAAAGGCCTAATTTGTGGCAGATGGGGGACTGATTTTGCCACCACAACAATGTACCTGCTCACATAGTCATCTCAGTGTGCCAGTTTTAGGCAATAAAACAGCATTCTTCTCTTGGCCCCCACATATTATTCACCTGACTTCACTTCATGCAACTTTTTTTTTTAACGTGAATGTAAGGGGACATTAAAGGTACAGCGATTTGATGATGTGGAAGAGGTAAAGAAAAAAATGAGGGCGGTGCTGTCGGCAGCATCATCCAAACAGATGAGTTTTAAAAATGTTCCCAAGAATAGAATCACAGATTTGACAAATGTGTTAAGTGTAATGGAGAGCATTTGGAAAGTTATAAGGTTGTTTTGTAAAAAAAAAAATTAAATACGTAGTTTTGAAAAAAAAATCTGGTTGTTCTTGGGAACACCCTTCATATTCTCATTGACTACCAATCCTGGACGTCTTTATTCATGTTAACCCCTCTGGCAGTCTTCCCTTATTTCTCAGGCCCACGGTGTACACTCCTGCTCCATAAATATGTCAGTTACTTAAAGTTGTAAATATCCTTATTGCGTTGCATGTCTCTCAGCACTACAAATTCATATTTCCCAAAAAGCCATGTACAAAGATATACTATATCTATATAGCTATATCTATATCAACAAAAATGCAAAAACCAGTTGTCATCCAGTTGATTCTTAGCACTCTACAGCCAGGCTTTCTGAGGCCGTGCTCTCTGTTTCAGCAGCCCATCATGCCTTTCGCACATGGAGCCCTTCGCAGGTTTTGATCACCAAGGTTTCAATTAGCTGTAGCACTGCATGGGCACATAGCAAGTAATTCGTATGTCTAAAACCATGGATGAGCCGAAGCAAAATACATTTCAATGTTAAAGGGTGATTTGATTTAGGAAATAATATTTGAACTGGAACTTGAAGAGCTAACAGTCATATGGCAGAAGGCAATTTTCATCAGACCTACGCGTGCAGAATGTATGAGGAAAAAATGGCGTATTCAAAATGAAATGAGGATTCCTTTATGATTGGTACATGACCAAGTAGATAGATTTATATGTGCAGAAGGTGCAGTGATAGTGTGGATATAGGTTTTGAAGGCTTTATTATGAGAGAAAGTAATAAAAATGTATTTTAGTGAAGTGTTATGCATACACATACTCAGCAAACACTCTCTACTTACTTTGAACATGAGCAAGTATTACAGATGGGCTTCAGGTTACAAATGTATCTATTCCTAATTATGTCGTTAAATTGAATTTGAGTTCAATCAGAACAGGTGCATACTGTTCTTACTTAGCCTTACTTCAGCACATGAAAAGCCTCAAACATCTTTGAATGATTTGAAAGTTGCACAACTCTTTATGGGAGTAAAAAGCCTGGTCTTCCTTCCTTGGAGTGGTTTGTAGTTTCAAACTGCTGACCTTGTGGTTAGCAGCTTAATTCATAGCCCAGTATGCCACCAGGGCTCCTCAAATGTTTTATAGGAAGGGCAACGTTACATGACATTCAAAGTCAAGTAAAAATTATCCTTTAATCAGAAGTTCATAATCCAGGAACTTACTGCGTATGTCGCTCTGTGCCAGTTATTTTCAGCACATATAACCCTTAAAATAAATAATTTAATTTTACGATATTTATTGTACACATATTTTTATTTAATACATATTTCATATAGAAATTCACTCATTTGGGAGAAGTACTTTATAGTTTTATTCACGGCTGCTAAAAACTGTAAATTAATTAATTCAACAAATATTTTATTGATAGCCTTTTTCTAAGAGCTAAGCCTTTTTTAGATTCTGTGGTTAAGGCAAAAGTTTAAAAAAAAAAGACAAGCAAGGTCCTTTATTTTTTAAAACCATTCAGCAATGTCTTATTATGTATGGCGTTTTTTCCTCCATCATTTCCTCTAATCTCTCCATACACCGGCATATACAATACATTTGAACTTGCCAACCTGATCATTGCCTAAAGAAGGGGTATGCAATCTTCAAAGCATGTTTAACCAGGAAGGCAATACACCTGCTGACCACCGAGAACATGAAGATGGACGTGATAGATAAACTATCCCTGAGCCAAACCTTCAGTCACTACAATTCAATACCCCTTGTGCAAGCCCAGATTGGCAGCACATTTCTTGCCAAAAATTATTAGATGTCCAAGTCAGTTTTCATCATCTTCTTCTGCTACAGAAATCTGGGAAATATGTTTCTTAGGAATTACCAGACAATGTGTTGTTGCTTGCATGGAATTGTCATGAAAAGCAAGACACCAGTTATCCTCAAAAGTGATTTTGACTGGGATTTTTTGGGGGATTATCTTTCTGAAGTTTGTGTCCTCCAGGTCGGACCACCTGAGTCTTGGCTATATCATCTGCCATCTCGGCTTCCCTCCTCTGTCACCACTACAGGAACACACAATCCGTTCTTTAATGTACCTTCAATGGAAGTACACAAGAAGTTGAATATAATGGAGGACGCTAGGGAGTAATACTTTTAGATACAATATGAATTAAGAAAATAAAGTAAAGTAATCATTTTTATTCTATCACATTTGAAATTTTGACTATTTTGTATGTTATTTTTCTATTGATATTTCACTTTTATCGAATAAGCATTTACATGGGAAACATACAGATTATATGACTAAATCTATAAAGTTAATTCTAGGCATAACATCTCAAATTGTTGTTTTTAAGTATTTAAAATAATAACAGCAAATTATTTTGTTATGATTTCTCCATACCTGTGAATAATGTGTTGGACTGCTATCCCCATGGTCAACAGTTCGAAACCACCAGCATCTCCTCAGGAGAAAGACTGAATTATCAACTCCTATAAATAGTTACGGTCTCTGAAACCCACAGGGGGTTGCTGTGAGTCAGCATTGGCTCCAAGGCAGTACGTTTGGGGGGTTTTTTGGGGGGAAGAATCATTGTACTAATTGGGTATTATCCTCACATAACAGAGCCATTGGGCATATTTGCCTCAGGTCAAAAGAGGTAGATTATACCATGTAGAAGTACCATTCACAATGAAGGGGAGCAATGACTTAAGATATAGATGTCATAATGATGTGATTAAATGTTTGTCTTTAAAATACAACCCTTTGCC
This sequence comes from Echinops telfairi, assembly GCF_000313985.2. Lineage (NCBI taxonomy): Eukaryota > Metazoa > Chordata > Mammalia > Afrosoricida > Tenrecidae > Echinops > Echinops telfairi. The sequence goes on from NW_022103940.1 coordinate 873,162, forward strand.
TGTTAAATAACAAAAACCCAAATGTTGTTGCTCAAACATAAATTGGAAGACACTGTAACAGGAAAGTCCAGAAGATGATCTACTCAGTTTCTGGCACAGTTGGATCCATGCATTTATACTATGAATGTGCTCTATTTCCTAGCTCCTTTTTGTTCAAGTAATTGTCAGGGAAAACAGTAAAGGCACTTGATTTGCATCACACCCCCAGTTAAAATATTATTGAGAACACACTGATAAACCATGATCCCACCAATATCTCACCACTAGAGCTAAGGAAGGAGATTAGTTCAACACATTCACATCAACTGAGAGTAAAAAAGAAATGTCATCCAAATGAAATAATTTTGTTGAAACTATAATAAAAGGAAATTGACATTGGATAGGGAAGTTTATTTTATGAAAGTTAGGATTTAAAGGTTCCATTCCCTTTTGAAAACATGGCCACAACTGAGAATATGGTGTGATGAACAGAAGCATTTTTTAAATATAAAAATGGTGTATTGGAGGTAGATTCTTCCCAGCATGGCTTAATAAACAGACAACAGTCTTTTTACAGTTGTGCAGTCTTTTTACTTTGTGCAAATGTTCCACACTGATCAGACAATCTGAATGTGTGTCTAAATAAAGAGAAGGAATGAAACAAGCAACTCCCTACATAATACTTAGATTAATACCTTACTGTGTATTTCATAGGTTCTCATTGTATCTTGGCAAGGTGTTTTAGTTCTTTTGAGAGAGGCAACCTGATGTTGTCAAGGATTTCCTCTGCATTTGTTGATAGATAAAATGATTCCTTGTAGGATACAATCAGTGACAAATCTTATGGCAGTTCCCCAAATGATTTTTTTTTAATGTACAAAAGGTGACCGGAGATTAATCTGCATGAATTATTCTGTTTGCTCCTGTCTTCTAAAATTTTTATTTATACTGAAATGAGTTTTATGTAGAGTGTAAAGCACAGATTTTTCATTTATAATTTAATAAGATTGGCAAGTTTAGGCACCATGTAGCCAACATCTCATTCAAGACACAGATCACTTTCAATCGTCTTGAAAGTTCCTTCTCTCTCATTCAGTCACTCCCACCTATCGTTGAAACTGTTTTAATTTGGAGCACAATATTGCATTCTTGAAATTCATATGAATTGAATCATAGAGTGTGAGTTAATTTCTATCTCTTAGGTGCGATGTTTTTGAACATCATTTAGGGTGTTGAACTGATGAGTAGTTTGAACCTTTTTATTGATGCACACTACTCCTTTCTCTGAATATATCCATTTGCTTATCTATTTACCTGCTGATTAGTTAGTTTCTGATTTCTACTACTCTCAATAATAAAGCTTCTATGAATATTTGTGTACCAGTCTTGTCTGGGCATGCATTTTTAGTTCTCTTGAGTATGTACCTAGATATTGTATTGCAAATGCTTTCCTATATCCAAAGCTATCAATAAAACAAAAAAAAACATGTATTACTGTCGTGTCCCATATATAATTTCCATGCCAAATGAAAGTGTGAAGTATAAATATTCAGAGATAGAAAACACATTAAAGTAAATGGATGGATAACTGAACTATTTAGAAAGAGATTCTAGGATTAGGGGGTAACCACTAATACTATGATAACAACTCATGCATGCATAGCTGGAATTTATTATATTCTAGGTATTGTGAGCCGACATGAAAGCAAAGACTAAAAGTAGTATGTCATGAAATGATCACTATAACCATATATGACTATAAACACATGTCTTTAGTTCAGAACAGAGTTCTGAAACAATGCGTGAAAATTATCTCAACAGTTATATTTAAAATAAAATTTGCCTTTTCTTAGTGGGAGTGTTTGTCATCTATATATAATGTACTAATCATAAATATTAAGCAGTAGATTTACCTTGTCTAATGCAATAAAGAACAAACTAGGGAAACAAGGAAGCTTTTTTATAATTGAAAACCTCTTAAGGTATAACCAAAAGAACTTCAATTTTCCACATGGCAATTACTTTGTCATTTATAATGATGTTTTAATCATATGGCATTCATAAACAAGAATAATACTAAATAAGTTTGTAAGTAATTGCTATACTTCAAATATAGTGCTACAGTAATGCAAACTTTCATTCAGGAGAATGTTAGATAAATTATATAAAAATGAACTAAGTACAGGTAGTAGTCTGAGATTAATGTGCCATTTTTTATAATCATGCTTCTAACATATATTGCTGCCATCAGATTTATGCAGTATGTATGTACAGATTCTTAAAACCTTTAAAAGTATCTTGTAAACAATTTTAAATTTCTGAAAACAGCAAATAGTTCTGAAATTCAAGAGGGAGGTCATTATCACCAATCTATCCTTATTGAACTATTAATAACTTTTCCTTAGGTTAGGAAATTTAAATCAGTATGGAAGAATAAATGGTATATGGGTTTGTTTGTTTTAATTTTAATGAAGTTTAATATGTTTTATTAAAGTCAGAATATAATTTTAAAATGCTCTATGTTATGATCATTAATTAATTAAAAGTAATTAATTTGTTAATAGTAAATACTAAATAATAGTAATTACTATTAATTATTGGGTTTGTTAAAACTAAAATTTTTATATATATGATTGTACAACTATGCAAATATAAGGTTCATATTTGCACATACATTTTAATAAGAATAGATGATTCTTTTCTTTTTTTAACGTTAAAATATTTTATTGGGGGCTTTAACATGATGTAAAAGCAACATATGTACAAATATGCTTGATACAATTGATTGTGATGTTTATTTTCTTAAACTATACTCAAAATAATTTGTCATTTGGGGTAAATAATGTATAAACTATAATACATTTCATATGATTTTTTCTTCATGAATATGTTTTTGTTCAATCATTGTATTATCAAATATGTAATAAATGGTATTGCTTCTAAGATAACACTGAATTTGTCAGAATAATGTTATATGACCTGTATGGTGCTTATGTAGTTCCTAATGAAGCATATATAATGAATTTTAAATTTAAAGTATGTTTTGTTTTATTGGCTTCTTGATATAAGGACCCAAAGTATAAAGTGAATGCAAGCATGTATGCAAATTAGCACTATTCCAGGATTTAATTAGATTTATTACAATGCTTAAGTGGGAAATTCATAATGAATTTTATGCTTAAAGGCAGACAAATTTGTTCTGGTCATTTACAAGGAATCAACCTGGAGAAGAATACAACTAATTAAAATATGAATTCTTTGATATTTGTGCAAGTTTTTAGCATGAGTTTTCTTAGGTCAAAGACAAACTGCATACCTGATTTGCACAAGTAGTTCTTTCCATATTATGTTTATTTATTTTAATTCTGTAGGCATTTATGAAATCAAACGATGTGTAAAATGATGGGGAATGAGTATGAATACAGCATCATTTTTGCCTTTACGGAATATTAGTCGAATAGGGATAGGCAAACAATGGAACATAAAAACTAGAAATCATATATTAACTGTAATAATCGAAAATATCAGGTTGAATTATGGAAAGGAGGATAAAATTTTAGCACAGAATAGTCAGGAGATATTCTTAGGTAATGTTCCTTAAGTGCAGCACTGATGAACAGAAAGAAATCACAGTTAAGCGAAGAATGGATGTGCCCAAGGGGCACATGATAATTCATGATAATTCCAGACAGAAAAAATAACATATTCACTTTTAAAAATCACTAGTGACAATACAAAAGGTTATTGTGCTGAATCACTGACTAAAACAACTTATAGACATTTTGGCTTCTTTATTACTATGATTATTTTGAGTGTTTTTTCTGAGAGGTAAATTTGCAAAGCATATATGTAAAATGCTTAGGTCTATGTCACTAAGATGTGTTTTTTTCCCCCCCATACAATCACTTTAGAGCAGCGTTTTCCAAAGTGGACCATATAGCCCCCTGAGGAGCACTAGTATGATCCAGAGTGGTGGCAAAAGAAGTTACTTAAACATTATCTTGGATTATAGATTATAATACAAATGTTTTTAATTTCCAGGGGGGCTCTGAGTAATTTCTTTTTCTGAAAAGGCAGTGGTACAACAAATAAGTTTAGGAACCTCTGCTCTAGATTATCAAAATATGAACTTTCAATTTATAGAATAAAGTTTTAAGTCTCATTTATAAGTATTGCCACTGAATTGAAATAACTTTTTAAAAGAAATATGTATTTGAAAGCATTAACATAACTAGATTTTAAGGATACAATTTTTACAAGCTCTACATTTAAATTCAGGACTAATTTTTTAATATAATACAGTGCATACATTCGTTCATCTGAGCATTTATTTCCATGATACTTAATTTTATTTTAAGTATATATTTTGTGAGAGATCTTGGTATGTGATTATCCACCCATTGCATAAATGTGGCTGATGTTTTTTGGAGAAAGCAGATAACCTTTCAAAATAATAAAGCCATTGCTCAGCATCATCTCTAACCTAACCTGAATGTGTTTTTTTAATTGTAAACAAGACAGCTGCAGTGATCTTGAAAGAAAGGCTTGCATAGAGGATAATACATTTTAATGTTATTTTAGCTTTATTTGCATACCAAAAACAAACCTTGGAATATCAACAAAGTGAATAGACAAATTACACTTGAAAAGAACATTTCTTTTGAAAAAATATATTGGTTAGTGTTTAATATCCAGAATATGAACACCAACATCTTAACAAAAAAGCAAAGCCTTCAATAGACATTTTACAAAAATTAAATAAAAATGGCCAACAAGCTTTTTAAAAGTTGCTCAACATCACTAGTCATTAACAGCATGGAAACAAAGCCACAGTAAAATACTACATACAAACACACACATACACACACACACACACACTCATTGTGATCAAGTCAATTTTGACTCATAACGACCCTGTAGGATATGGTGGAACTGGCCCCTAATCTTCTCTGAGATTCTAACAAGATTGTAAATCATGACATAAGTAGAAAAACTCATCTTTCTCCTATGATGAAACTGGTCTTTTCAAACTGCTCAACTTGCGGTTAGCAATCCAATGTACCATAGCACCAATAGAATCATCAGGAATTTACAATAAAATACTACTTAACCCCTATTTGAATGTCTATAGCCAAATCAGAAAAGAATGAGTAATGTAATGGTTATGGAAAAATTAAAATCCTCATCCGTTGTTGATGGGAATGTAACTTGGACAGTTGCTTTGGGGAACAGTTTGGCATTTCCTGAAAAACAGTTAAACCTATAGCTAATATTTGACATAACAGTCTTAATCCTGGCTAATATTTTTGGAATAATAAAAGGGAATCCACATAACTATTTGAGCTTTGAATAACCATTTGCTTTGAATGTAATTAGTATAGCAGATACCATTGGAAGCCACTGTTTTGATAGGATCTCATTTTTGAAGGCACACTAAAAAAATGAAAGCAAGTGTATTATTGAGATAACTTGTCTGCAGTTATCCACTAATTGCAGAGACATAAAACCTTTGGTTTGGAATAAACCCCTCTATGTATGAAATAGAATCCTAGTAACAATATATTTTGATTCACCCTATTTTGTTTGCAGCTCTTTTAGGAATATAAGAAATACCAGACAGGAGAAGAAAATACCCAATTACTTCTCTTATCTGTCGTCGATGATACAATAAAAAGAGTACTCCTTAGAATAAAGGATTGTCAAACATCTCATGTTCATTGGACAGATTAGTCAATGAAAGACTACTCCCTAGAAAAGGACTTCATGCTTGGTAAATTAGAGGGTCAGTGAAAAATAGGAAAAGCCTTGAGGATATTGATGGATACAGTGGCTGCAATAATGGGGACAAAGTTAAACATTTGAGGCTGGTGAAAGACTAGGCAATGTTTTGTTCTGCTGTACATAGGGCAGGTATGAGTTGGAATTGGCTCCCTGGCACTTAACAGCAGTAGTAATCCTTTCTGGTGTAAACGTGGAAAACCAAAAGAGAACTGAAGAAATACATAGATAGCCAAAGCTTAATCTAAGCTTATGAGAGCTAATGTTTACTTTCTTCAGCAATGGTAATGGGATGATGAATATATCTAGAACTCTACATAATCACAGTGTATTCAACATTTCCTGCAGGCAATAGTTCTCGATTAAGATGAGAGGTTAAGATACGTTTTATGTTCCCTACAGTATATTCATTAATTGCCAAATGCACCTGTTACTGTGGTTATTGAAAAGTGCTGAAAACCTTGGTATAAAAAAAATAAAACCTTGCTATAAGAGTGATATAGGAGATAACTCAAAACTCAAGGCCATAAAGTCAATTCTGACTCACAGCAGATATTCACTGCCATTGAATTGATGGTGATTCACTGTGGCCCCATAGCACAGGGTAGAATTGCCCCTGAGGGCTCCCAAAATTGTAACTCTTTACTAGAGTACAGTCTTTCTCTTTCAGGGAGATTTACAGTTTGAACTGCTGGCCTTACAGTTAGCCACCTAATGCTAAACTACTATGCCAACAGGACTCTCAGTTAGAGGAAGGTGAAAATGTGAAAGCGGTGTTAATAGATGTCAAAACCTCTACAAAGTCAAGCCAGTTAAGGCCAGTTTACTCACTGACAGATTTGACTAAATTACACACCAATTTAGTGTGTATGAGACACTAAAATAAATAATGCTACATGGGGAACGAAAGTCATCTATCCAGAAAGACTCCTGATGAGATAATGTGTGATATGTCTGCTAACCAAACTCGCCAGTGACTCCGCAGGAGAAAAGACAAGGAAATCGTCTACTTTAAATTATGTTATCCTAAAATACAGGTCTCTGTCTGCCACTGCAGTGACCAAAATACTTAGAGACAAGCTTTTAGAAAGAGTCAGTCCTCTTTGCTTCACTGATGAAATGGAGGAGACCAGACTTAATTTTTCAAACTCCATGAACAAATAAAAAATGCATATTTATGAATTAAAACAGAGGAAGAACCTTGGGATAAGATTATCAACAACATTGTATGTTTGCCACGGGGCATCAGATAACACATATCACATTCTCTTCTCTGTGCCCTGATGGTTCCGGTTCTCAGAGCTCCAGAAATTGACAACATAATAAGGTGACTCATTCTACCCCTTCCCAGCACTCTAAAGAATAACCTTTAGTCTAGGCATTTTTCAACAAGCACTCCTAGCTCTTAGCCCACAGTAACAAATCACATATCTACATTACCTTCAAACACCTCAGAAACCAAAATGAGTCATATTAAAACCATAAACATTTAAATGCCTTTAATCCATGCCTTATACACTTTGCTGTAAATCTAGTTAACTTGTTGTTTGGGAACCTTTTCAATAATCATTGCATTAAATACTGACTTCTAAGGGAAAACAGTGACAGAAAGTAATTAATCACTAGTTAAATTATAATGGTTAAAGAAAAACACATGTGGTTCCTGTTGTTGTTGTTAGGTGTCATTGAGTTATTCCAAACCCAAAGTGACCCAATGCACAACAGAAGGAAACAATGTCCTGTCCTGCGCCATCCCCACAATAATTGTTATCTTTGATCCCATAGTTACAGCCACTATAAATGAATTTCCTTGTGGTTCTTCCTATTTTCCAGTGCCCCTCCACTTTAGCAAGCATTATGTCCTGCTCCAGGAACAGGTCTCTCCTGATAACATATTCAAAGTATGTAAGACTAAGTCTTGTCGTTCTTGCCTCAAAAGGGCACTCTGGCCATACTTCTTCCAAGACAGATTGGTTTGTCCTTGTATCAATCCATGGTACTTTCAATATTCCTATCCAGCACTACTATTCAAATGCATCAATTTTTCTTTTATCATTCTTACTCAATGTCCAACTTTTACATGCATATGAGGCAGTGGGAAATACCATGGCTTGGGTCAAGAGCATTTTAGCTCTCAAATTAACATCCTTGATTTTCAAAACTCTAAAGAGGTCTTGCGCAGCAGATTTACCTAACACCATGTGCCTTTTGAGCTCTTGACTGGCTGCTTTCATGAGCATTGATTGTGGATACAAGCAAGACAAATATCCCTGACACATTCTAATTTTACTACATTTATCATGATGTTACTTATTGGTCCAATTGTGAGTATACTGATCTTCCTTACATTGAATTGAGATCCTTGGGCTTCATCAGCAAATGCCTCAAGTTCTCACTTTCAGCAAGCAAAGTTATGTCATCCGCATATCACAGGTTGTTAATAAGCCTTCCTCCAATCCTGATGCCACATTCTCCTTCATAGAATGAAGATTTTGCGATGACTTTCTCAACCTACAGATGAATAAGTATGAGAGGATACAACCCTGAGTCACAACTTTCTTGAATTTAAACCATGCAGTATATATTACCCTGCTCTGTTTGCACAACTGTGCCATGATCCATGCACAATGTATAATGAAGTGTTCTGGAGTTCCCATTCTTTTATGGCTATCCATTGTTATAATCCACACAGTCAATTAGCTTGGGATAGTAAATAAAACATATGCCAACATCATTCTGGTATTTGCTGCTTTCAGGCAAGATCCATCTGACATGAGCAATGATATCCCTTGTTCCACGTCCTTATTTGAATTCAGCTTGAACCTCTAGCACAGTGGTTCTCAACCTTCCTAATGCCGTTACCCTTTAATACAGTTCTTCATGTTGTGGTGACCCCCACAACCATAAAATTATTTTCATTCCTACTTCATAACTGTAATTTTGCTACTGTTATGAATTGGGAAACCTCTGTGAAGGGGACACTTGACCCCCAAAGGGGTCGCGACTCATAAGTTGAGAATTGCAGCAGGTCCCTGTCAATGTACTGCTGCAACTTTTGTAGGATTAACTTCATCTTGTTAAGCCTCCTTTCTTTGGAATAAGTAAAAGTATGGATACCTTCTGAGGTAGTTTATTGTGCCAGCCTGGCTGATAAACACAAGTGGGATTAACTGAAGGGCAGAGAGATAAATGGCTTGGTGAGCCTCACCTTTCTTGTCTCTCGCTCTGTGATCATCGGACCA